>NC_060276.1:60656775-60790145 GCF_021613505.1 Equus quagga | reverse complement strand
TTTATCCAAAGAATTTGAAAACACAAATGCATAAAGATACATGCACCTCTATGTTCATTGCAGCATTATTAACAATAGCCAAGACTTGGAAGCAACTTCAGTGCCCATCAAGGGACGAATGGATAAAGAAGATGTGGTATATATACACAATGGAAACTACTCAGCCGTAAGAAATGATGAAATGCAGCCACTTGTGACAAAATGGATGGACCTTGAGGGCATTATGCTAAGTGAAATAAGTCAGAGGGAGAAAGTCAAATACCACATGATTTCACTCATAATTAGAAGATAAAAACGACAAGCAAACACATAGCAACAGAGATTGTATTTGTCCTTACCATAGGGGAAAGGGGGAGGGCGGAGGACAAAAGGGGTGATTAGGTTCACATGTGTGGTGATGGACTATAATTAGTTTTTGGGTGGTGAACATGATGTAATCTACATAGAATTGGAAATATATTATGATGTACATCTGAAAGCTATATAATGTTATAATCTAATTTTACTGCCATAAAAAAATAACAAAAACTGGACCAAAAGTGTGCTAGTGTGTGTGTGTGTGTGTGTGTGTGTGTGTGTGTGTGGTATATTGATATTCGTATTGTCCCTTTAGAAATACAGTACTCACAAGATAAGTGGTCTAGCCCAGGGTAAAGCCTGAGATATTTTTTTTAGTGGTGATTTCAAGGAATTGTGCTTTTGATATGCACCATCATTTCATAGTATCAGAAAACCAGGTTGTTGGGGTAGGAGAAATTAAGACCTTAATAGAGGCGATTTGCAAAGCTAAAAACTAGAAAATGAGCTGGGAGTTTTGTGCATACACCTGCCCTCCACTTGTAGCTTTAAAAAGAGAATTAAACCATGACCCATATGACAGAAAGGAACCAGAAAAAATCAATATGCTCTATTTTTGGACAATCATCAAGTCTTGATAGATCTCACTTGATTAATGAATAAATAATAAAAATATACTTAAAAGATATCTATGATCAAATACTACAGGAAAGGTACAAGACATACCATAATGAGGAAGGTGTGACAAAATTTACCAAAGAATCAGATAAGATGTTAATTGACTAATTATAATATTCATGAAAATACAACTGGTTTTATAAATTGACCTTGTATCCAACAACCAGGCTAAATTGACATATTAATTTTAATAGTTCACAGAACATTTTGAATTTTTAAAGTATACAAACTTATCTGTGAATAATGAAATTTTATGTTTTAATTTTTAATCCTTTTTTCTTAGTTTCTTTTTACTGCCTTATTTCACTTGATATGAACTCTAATACAAAGTTCTAGAGAATTGGTACTAACGGATATCCTTCTTTATTTCTTTTTGCCCCCAGTTTTATTGAGATATAATTGGCATACAACATTCTGTATGTTTAAGGTGTATAACATGGGGATTTGGTACACATATATATTGCAAAGTGATTACAACAATAGGGTTATTTATCACCTCTATCACTTCACATAATTACCATTTATTGTGGTAAGATCATTTAAGATTTACTCTCAGCAACTTTCAAGTATATAGTACAGTATTGTTAACTGTAGTCACAATGCTGTACATTAGATCCCAAGAACTTATTTATCTTATAACTAGAAGTTTGTACAATTTTACAACATAACATTTCCCTCATCACCCAGCCCCTGGCATCCACCCTTCTACTCTCTATTTGTATGTGTTTGGGTTTTTTAGATCCCACATATAAGAGTAATCATATAGAATTTGTCTTTCTCTGACTAATTTTACTTGGCATAATACCTTCAAGGTCACAATTGGCAGGATTTTCTTTTTTATGGCTGAATAATATTCCATTGTCTTTTTTCATTCATCCATTGATGGACACTTAGGTTGTTTCTGTGTTTTGGCTATTGTGAATGATGCTGCAATGAACATGGGAGTGTAGATATCTTTTTGAGACAGTGATTTTGTTTCTTTTAGTAATATACACAGAGGCAGGGTATCTGGGCCATATGGTAGTTACATTTTTAATTTTGTGAGGAATCTTCATACTGTTTTCCATAGGGCTATACCAATTTACATTCCTACCAACAGTGCACAAGGGTTCCTTTTTCTTCACATCTGCACCAACACTTGTAGTCTCTTGTCATTTTGATAATAGCCATTCTAACAGGTGTGAGATGATAACTTATGGTGGTTTTATTTGCATTTCCATGATGATTGGTGAAGTTGAGCATCTTTTCCTGTACCTGTTAGCCATTTGTATGTTTTCTTTTGAAAACAGTATATTCAGAACCTCTGCCCTTTTTTAATCAGATTTTTTGTTTCTGTCTATTGAGTTATATGAGTTACTTATATATTTTGAATGTTAACCCTTTATCAGATATATAGTTTGCAAATACTTACTCCCATTCTGTAGGTCACCTTTTCATTTTGTTGATTTCCTTTGCTGTGCAGAAGCTTTTTGGTTTGATGTAGTTTCACTTGTTCATTTCTGCCTTTGTTATTTGTGCAGTTTGTGTCAATCCAAAACATCATCACCAACATCAATGTCAAGGAGCTTTTTCCCTATATTTTCTTCAAAGACTTTCATGATTTCAGGTCTTATATTTAAGTCTTTAATACAGTTAGAATTAATTTTTCTAAATAGTGTAATATAGTTATAACCCAATTTTATTCTTTTCGTGTAGTTATCCACTTTCCCCAGCATCATTTATTATTCCCAGCATTACCTTTAACCTACTGAGTATTTTTGCCTCCCTTGTAAAATATTAGTTGATCATATATGTGAGGGTTTAGATTTTGTTCCAGTTGTCTATGTGTCTGTTTTTATGCCAGTACCATACTGTTTGGATTTTACAGTTTTGTAATTTAGTTTGAAATCGAGAAGTGTGATGCCTCCAGCTTTGTTCTTTTTTTTTTATAGGCCATTTGGGGCCTTCTGTGATTCCATACAAATTTTAAGACTTTTTTCTATTTTTGTAAAAAATGCCACTGGAATTTTGATAGGGATTGCATTGAATCTATAGATGGCTGTGGGCAGTATGAACATTTTAATAATACTAATTCTTCCAATTCATGGACACAGGATATCTTTCCCATTCTTTGTGTCTTCTTTGATTTGTTTTGCCTAAATCTTATAATTTTCAATGTAAAAATCTTTCACCTCCTTGGTTAAATTTATTGCTAAGTATTTTATTGTTTTAGATGCTATCATAATTGAGATTGTACGCTTTATTTCTTTCTCAGATATTTCATTGTTAGTGTATAGAAACGCAGGTGATTTTATTTTATATCCTGCAACTTTACTGAATTTGTTAATTAGTTACAGCAGTTTTTTGGTGGAGTCTTTAGGATTTTCTATATATAAAATTATATCATCTGCAAACAGAGAAAATTTTCCTTCTTTCTAATTTGGAAACGTTTTGTTTCTTTTTCTTGCCTAATGACTGTGATTAGAACTTCCAATAGTGTGTTTCATAGGACTGGTAGAAGTAGGTACAGTTGTCTTATTCCTGAAATGAGAGGAAAGGTTTCTACCTTTCACTCTTTGGTATGATGTTAGCTGTGGACTTGTTTTATATGGCTTTTATTATGTTGAGTTACGTTCCTTCTATACCCAATTTGTCGAGTTTTATCCTGAAAGGATATTGTATTTTGTCAAATGCTTTTTCTGCATCTATTGGGATGATCATATGATTTTTATCTTTCATGCTATTAATGTGGTGTATCATATTTATTGATTTGCATATGTTGAACCATCCTTGCATCCTAGGGATAAATCCAAAAGATTATGGTGTAAGATCCTTTTAATGTGCTGTTGAATTAATTTTGCAAGGATTTTGTTGAGAATTTTTGCATCTATATTCATCAGAGATGATATGTGTGTAGTCTTTTTCTTGTAGTGTCCTTATCTGGCTTTGAAGTCAGGGTAATGCTGGCTTTCTAAAGAGTTTTGGAGTGTTCTCTGCAGTTTTTTGGAAGACTTTGAGGAGGACTAGCATTAGTTCTTTAAATCGTTGGTAGACTTCCACAATTAAATCATCTTGTCCTGGAATTCTGTTTGTTGTGAGGTTTTTTTCATTACAAAATCAATCTTTTTACTAGTAATTAGTCCATTCAAATTTTCTATTTCTTCGTGATTTAGTCTTGGTAGGCTGTATGTTTCTAGGAATTTATCCATTTCCTATAGTTATTCAGTTTGTGTATAATTGTTCATAGTAGGCTCTCATGATCCTTTGTATTTCTGTTGTACTAGTTTAATATTTCCTCTCTCAGTTTTTATTTATTTGGGTCTTCTCTCTTTTTCCTTAGTCTAGCTAAAGATTTACAATTTTTAATTTTTTTTTCAAAAATCCGACTCAGTTTCTCTGATTTTTTTCTTTGTTTTTGTGGTCTCAATATCATTTATTTCTGCTCTGATCTTTGCTATTTCCTCCCTTGTTCTAAAATTGGACATAACTCTTTTTCTAATTCTATTATGTGTAAAGTTAGGTTATTTTTCTTTTATTTTTTTCAATTAATTTGTTGAGGTCATAATGGTTTTTAACATTGTGCAATTTCAGTTGCAAATTATTATTTATCAGTTTATGTATAGACTGCTTTATGCTGACCACCAATAGTCTAATTTTTGTCTGTCACCATGTGTACGTGCCCCTTTACCACTTTCACCAACCCCAACCCCATTCCTCTCTGGTAACCACTAATCTGTTCTGTTTAACCATGTGTTTGTTTATCTCTCACATATGAGTGAAATCGTGCAGTGTTTGTCTTTGTCTAGCTTATTTTGCTTAACATGGTACCCTTAAGGCCCATCTGTGTTGTTGCAAATGGGAAGATTTTGTCTTTTTTATCACTGAGTAGTATTCCATTGTATATGTATACCACAGCTTCCTTATCCATTCATCAGTTGAAGGGCACTTGTGTTGCTTCCACATCTTGGCTATTGTGAATAATGCTGCAATAAACACAGGGGTGCATAAATCTCTTTGAATTGTTGATTTCAAATTCTTTGGATAAATACCCAGGAGCAGGATAACTGGATTATAGGATATTTCTATTTTTAATTTTTTGAGAAATGTCTATACTGCTTTCCATAGTGGCTGCACCAGGTGGCACTTTCACCAGCAGTGCATGAAGTTTCCCTGTTCTCCACATCTTCTCCACCATTTGTTGTTTTTTGTCTTGTTAATTATAGCCATTCTGACAGGTGTAAGGTGATATCTCATTGTAGTTGTCATTTACATCTCCCTAGTAATTAGTGATGTTGAGTATCTTTTCATGTGCCTGATGGCCGCCTGTGTATCTTCTTTGGAAAAATGTTTGTTCATATCCTCTGCCCATTTTTTGATCTGGCTGTTTGTTTTTTTTATTGCTAAGTTGTATGAGTTCTTTATATATTTTGAAATTAACCCCTTTTCGGATATATGATTTGCAAATATCTTCTCCCAGTTGGTGGGTTGTTTTTTCATTTTGTTCATGATTTCCCTTGCCTAGTGGAAGTGTTTTAGCCTGATGAAGACCCATTTGTCTATTTTTTTCTTTTGTTTCCCTTGCCTGAATATACATGGTATTCAAACAGATGCTACTAAGATCAACATCAAAGAGCATACTGCTTATGTTTTCTTCTAGGAGTTTTATGGTTTCAGGTCTTACATTCATATTTAATCCATTCTGAGTTGATTTTTGTGTATAGTTTATAGTAATGTTCCACATTCATTATTTTGCATGTGGCTGTCCAATTTTCCCAACATCATTTATTGAATGGACTTTCCTTTCTCTGTTGTATCTTCTTGGCTCCTTTGTCAAAGATTACCTGTCCATAGATGTGTGTTTTTATTTCTGGGCTCTTTATTCTGTTCCATTCATCTATGCGTCTGTTTTTCTGCCAGTACCATGCTATATTGATTACTTTAGCTTTTTAGTTTATTTTGAATTCAGGAAGTGTGACTCCTCTGGCTTTGCTCTTTTTTTCTAAGGATTGCTTCATCTATTCAGGTCTTTTCTTGTTCCGCATAAATTTTGGGATTCTTTGTTCTATCCATGGAAAATGTCATTGGTATTCTTTTGGGGATTGCATTAAATCTGTAGATTGATTTAGGTAATATGAACATTTTAGCTATGTTGATTCTTCCAATCCATGAACCTGAAATATCTTTCTATTTTTTTATGTCTTCTTAATTTTCTATCAATAACGTCTTATAGTTTTAAGTGTACAGTCTTTCACCTCTTTGGTTAAATTTATTTCAAGGTATTTTATCATTTTTGTTGTGATTCTAAATAGGATTATATTCTTTTTGTGTGTGTGTGTGAGGAAGGTTGCCCCTGAGGTAACATCTGTGCCAATCTTCCTCTATTTTATGTGGGATGTCATTAGAGCATGGCTTGAGGAGCGGTACTAGTTCTGTGCCTGGGATCTGAACCTGCAAAGCCTGGGCCACCAAAGCAGAGTATGCAAACTTAGCCTCTACGCCACTGACTCGGAATTGTATTCCTGAGTTCTCTTTCTGTTAGTTTGTTATTAACGTATAGAAATGCAACTGATTTTTGTATGTTAATTTTGTACCCTGCAACTTTACTGTATTTGTTAGTTATTTCGAATAGTTTTTTGCTGAATTATGTAGGGTTTTCTATATATAGAATCATGTTCCACAAATAGTGACAGTGTTACTTCCTTTTCAATTTTAATGCCTTTTATTTCTTTTTCTTGCCTAATTTATAGGCTAAAACTTCCAATATTATAGTGAATAAGAGTGGCAAAAGTGGGCTTCCTTGTCTTGTCCTCTTTTTAGGGGGATAGCTTTCAGTTTTTCACCACTGAGTATGATGTTGGCTCTGGGTTTGTCATATATGGCCTTTATTATGTCAAGGTATTTTCATTACCATTTTATTGAGAGTTTTTATCATAAATGGATGTTGGATCTTGTCAAATGCTTTCTCTGCATCTGTGGAGATGATCCTGTAGTTTTTATTTTTCATTTTGTTAATGTAGTGCATCACATTGATTGATTTGTGGATGCTGAACCATCCCTGGATCCTTGGACTAAATCCCACTTGATTGAGTCATATTTAATGTATTGTTGCATTCAATTTGCTAATATTTTGTTGAGAACTTTTGCATCTATATTGATCAGTGACGTTGACTTATTATTTTATTTTTTTGTGCTGCCTTGTCTGCTTTTGGTATCAGTGTAATATTGGCCATGTAAAATGAGTTTAAAAATGTCCTGTCCTCTAGAATATTTTGGAAGTGTCTGAGAAGGATGGATATTAAATCTTCTTTGAATATTTTGTAAAATTCACCAGAGAAGCCATCTGGTCTTGGACTTTTTTGTTTTGGGGGAGGTATTTGATTAGTGTTTCGATCTCTTTTCTTGTGATTGCTCTACTCAGATTCTCTATTTCTTCTTGTTTCAGTTTTAGAAATAGAGTTTTCTCTATTTCTTCAGTTCAGTTTTAGGTTGTGTAATTCTAAGAATTTATCCATTTCTTCTAGGTTATCCAATTTGTTGGTGTATAGCCTTTAATACTGTTCTCTTATAATCCTTTGTGTTTCTGTGCTGTTTGCTGTAATTTTCCCTCTTTCATTTCTGATTTTATTTATTTGAGCCTTCTCTCTTTTTTCCTTGGTGAATCTGGCTAAGGGATTGTCAATTTTATCTTGTCAAAGAAACAGCACTTAATTTAGTTGATCCTTTCTATTGTTTTTTAGTCTCTATTGCATTTATTTCAGCTCTGATTTCTATTATATCCTTTCTTCTACAGACTTTGGGCTTTCTTTATTCTTCTTTTTTGAGTTCTTTTGGGGATGATTTTACATTGTTTGAGATTTTTCTTGTTTGTTGATGTAGGCTGTGTCGCTTTAAACATCGCTCTTAATACTGCTTTTGCTGCATCCATAAGATTTGTTATGTTATTGTAACAATATCCATAAGATATTGTTATATCCATAAGGTATGTTGTGGTTTGGTTCATTTTCATTTGTCTTAAGGTATTTTTGGATTTCTCTTTTGATTTCTTCATTGATCCAACAGTTATTCAGTAGTATACTGTTTAGTCTCCAATGTTTGTTACTTTTCCATCTTTCTCCTAGTAGTTGATTTCTAGTTTCTTATCGTTATGGTCAGAGAAGGTGTTTGATATGATTTCAATCTTCTTAAATTTATTGAGATTTTCTTTGTTTCCCGACATTTGGTCTGTCTTTGAGAATGTTCCATGTGGACTTGAGAAGATAGTCTTTTTCTGCTGATAGCATCCTTTTTCCATTAGCCTATGCAGATTCCATCCTTTTCCTCTTCAATGTTTTTGTTGTCAAAAATTACTCTTTTTTGTGTTGTGAGTTTGTGACCAACTGAAGTGGTTATAGTTATTTTAGATGTTTTCTTTCCCTTTATCCTTTATGCTATAATTGTTTACTAACCTATTCTGATATAGAGTTGCACTTTTCTGATTCCGTCTGTCTGTCACCTTTTTCAAAGCTTTGTAAACCTTTGCCTTTTTGTTTCAGATGGGAGGGCTTCATTCGACAGTTTTTGTAAGGCAGTCCTAGTGGCAATGAACTCCTTCACCTTTTGTTTGTCTGGGAAAGCTTTTATTTTTCCTTCATATCTGAAGGATAACTTTACTGGAAAGAGCATTCTTGGTCATTAGCTTTTGTCTTTCAATATTTTTAATATATCATTGCACACTCTCCTAGCCTGTAGAGTTTCTGCTGAGAGATCTGCTGAAAGCCTGATGAAGGTACCTTTGTAAGTTATGTTCTTCTCTCTAGCTTCCCTTAATATTCTTTCTTTGTCATTGATTTTTGAGAATTCTAATATTATATGCCTTGTAGAAGGTCTTTTTCATTGAGATAATTAGGAATTCTGTTAGTTTCATGTACTTGTATATCTATTTCTTTCCCCAGGTTTGTATGTTCTCAGCTATATTTCTTTCAATAAGTTCTCTGCTTCTTTCTCCCACTCTTCTCCTTTTTGGATACCTATTATCCTTATATTACTTTTCCTAATTGAGTCATATATTTCTCATAGAATTTCTTCATTTAAAAAAATCTTATTTGAATCTCCTCTTCCACCTGAATCATTTCTAGATTTCCATCTTCAACTTAACTAATTCTCTCTTCCACATAGTCTGCTCTATTTTAATGCTTTCTACATTATTTTTCATCTCATTTAATTTTGCTCTTCATCTCCAGAATTTGTGGATTGTTTTTAGAGTTTCAATATCTTTGGGGAGGTACTCTTTCTCTTCATTAATTTTTTTCCTGAGCTCATTGAACTGTCTTTATGAGTTTTCTTATAACTCATTGAGTTTCTTCACTACAGCTATTTCGAATTATCAGTCAGTTAGATTGTAATCTTTTGTGATTTCAAGCTCGGTGTATGAAGAGTTGTTCTTCTGTTTCTGTTTTACAGTGTTACTGTAGTTCTTCATGGTACTTGATGAGTTAGTCTTCTGCTGGTGCATTTTATGTTGTAACCACCTTTCTTATTTGGGTAAGGCTTTGGTTACTTTGTTTCTGAGCTGCTTCTTGTTGTATTTGAGAGCCTGCACTTTCCCCTTTTGCTAGAGGCACTTTCATTCTCTGTAAGAGGCATCATCGATGACTTTCCTGTGCTCCTTGTGACTCTGAGATTGCTGGTGCCTTTCTGCTTATGATGTCACTACAGTCTCAGGTATTTCCACCTGACTCACCAGGCTGCAAACACTTCTGCTGTTTCCTGGGTTACTTCGGGCTTGTGTTCCCCGCTGGCTCTCAATAGACTATCCATGGGCTTGGACGCTGCTGCCCTGTGCACCATCTGTGCTAGTGCTCCTGAGTTGTCTGGGGCTGATGGCAACACTGCTGCCAGGGGCACTGGTTTCATGGGTGTTGCTGTCACTGCCAGGGGCGTGAGGGTCCGGGGACTTTTATGCAGCCCTCAGTGCTGGTAAAAACCTGTGTAGGGGATGCTGCCACTGGAGGCTGGGTTACAGGTTCTATTGTGGTTCCTGAAGCCACAGTTCACTGGTTCCACCTGCCACTGTTGTGGGGGGTAAGGGGTAAGCATGGAATGAGTGACATTGCTGCTAGCTCATGCAGCCCCTGGTCACTGGCATGAGTTGCTGTGTTTTGAAATCTCAGGTAGAGACACCCTGCTCTTGCTAGATGATCTATGCTTTGTATACTGTCATTACTCTTGGAAAAACCAGGCCACTGCCAGGGTAGATGGAGGGTGCTGGTTCACTAGTTCCACTCTTTATCTGGCATCCTCAGGATGTGTGTACCACCTGTCAGTGTTGGTGGGGCAGGGGCCAAGCCACAAGTGCCCTCTCTGCCCCTGTAGCCGCTGTTTGCAGGTATATGTGCTGACGTGAGGATCCATGTTTTGGATTGTTGTTGCTGGGGAATGAGAGGTTACCCCTAATTCCACTGCCTCCTAGAGGTCTAGCCCACTCACCCTCAAGTGTATAGATGCATGGATCTCTTAGACACTCTGTTGTGATGTGTAGGGAGTGTTGGTCAATGGACATCCAATTGGTTGTAACTTAGAGGGGACAGACAAATGGAATAACTCACTCCACCATGAGGCTGACATCACTTCATTCCATTATGGTGTTTTTATATCTTGAATATTCTTTCTGTCTGAGGAGAGACTGCCTCTCCCTAGGTTAGCTAATTCTTAGCAATAGCAAAGGACTCAGATGGGAGCATCCCTTTGTATGCAAACTAAACAAACCAGAGCTATATCCCTTTACTCTGGCCCATATACTCCAAGAAGCAATATTCCAACCATCATCATCTCAGGATCAGGTAACAGGCAACTGTAGACCAACCCAACTCAAAGACCTACTGAAATTATTCAAACGAACCAGTCTTAAACTGTTTACATTGCTCTGCCTTGCTTTTCCTGTGGAAACCTTAATAAAGGCTGTGTCTTAGTGTTTTCTTTTTGCTCTTGTATTCTGTCTCTTGAACACCCTGGTGTATGTGTCCTCTGTGGCTCTGTATGATATGCCATGCCTCTTGGCTCTAGGATCTGTGAGTACAATAAATTTTGTTTTCCTGAGCCTCTCCTCTGCCTCCTCTTGTGGCTATACCTCACTGACTATCTCATAAAATAATGCAAAATAATCCAAGAGTGAAATTTCTGGGTTATATGATAGTTTTATATTAAGTTTTGTAAGAAAATGTCAAATTATTTTCCAGAGTGGCTATATCATTTTACATTTCCACAAGCAATGCATGAGTGACTTAACTGCTTTGTATCCTCAGTATTTGATATTGTCACTTTTTTATTATTGACTTCTGATAGGTATGTAGTGATATCTCTTTGTTGTTTAAATTTGCATTTCCTTAATGACTAATGATGTTAAAAATCTTTCTATGTACTTATTTGCCATCCATATATCATCTTTGGTGAAATGTTTCTTCACGTGTTTTTACTATTTTTATTTGCATTGTTTACTTTTTTTACTGTAGAGTTTAACAGATCATTATATATTCTAGATACTAGTATCTTGTAAAATAGATGTGTTACAAACATTTTATTCAAGTCTTTAACTTGTCTGCTTTTGTTTTGTAAGAGTTTATTTTTTGGAGATATTTTATATTAACAGGAAAATTGAGAGGAAGATACAGAGATTTCCCATAGACGCCTTGCTCCCACACATGCATAGCCTCCCCCATTATTTACATCCCTCAACAGCGTGGTACATTTTTACAATTAATGAACCTTAATTGACACATGACAATTACCCAAAGTCCATAGTACACTCTGGTTCACTTTTTGCATTGTACATTCTATGAGTTTGGACAAATGTTCAGTGACATGTATCCATAATTATAGTATCATACAGAATATTTTCCCTACCCTGAAAATCCTCTGTGCTTTGCCTATTCATCCCTCCCCACCTCAGCTTGTCTTTTTAACCTCTTAACAGAGTAAAAGTTTTAAATTTTGATGAAATATTATCAATTTTTCTTTTTATGGATCATGTTTTTGGTATCAAGTCCAAGAAGTCTTTTCCAAGACATAGGTCCTGAAGATTTTCTCATATGTTGTATTCTAAAAGTTTTATAATTTATAGTAAAATTAACCCAATCCATTTTGAGTTGATTTTTGCACAATATGTGACGGTTTGGTTGAGCCTCATTTTTCCTCCCATGTATATCCAATTGCTAAAGCACTATTCCTTGAAAAGACTGTCCTTTCTCCATTGAATTACCTTTGTCAAAAATTACTTGGGCATATTTGTGTGGTTATTTTTCTGAATTTTATTTTATTTACATTGATATATTTTTCTATCCTTCTAGCAATACCACACTCTCTTGTTTCCTCTAAGTGTATACTAGATCTTAATATTGGGTAGAGTGATTCCTTGCACTTTGTTCTTCCTTTTAAATTTTTTTAGTGATTCTATGTCCCATTACTTTCCAAACACTTTGTAAGATGAGTTTGTCTGTGTCTACAAAAAATCTTGCTGTGATTTTTAATAGGAATTTCATTAAACCTATTGATCAATTTGGGGAGAATTTCATCTTTACTATCTTGATTCTCCCAATCCATGAATGCGTCTCCATTTATTTGTCCTTTTTTAAAAATCTTTTTCATCAGAATTTGTACTTTTCAGTGTACAGATACTGTACACATTTTGTTAATTGTATACGAAAATATTCTATCTTTTTAAATTATTGTAATGGGTATTGCATTTTAAATTTTGGTTTCCACGTTTTCATTATTATTATATAGAAATATTATTGCCTTTGTGTTTTGATTTTGTATCCTGAAAACTTGCTGAACTCACTAAGTTGTGGAAGATCTTTCTTGTTTTGTTTTGGCACGTTGCTTAGGATTTTCTAGATAAACAGTCATGCATTTGCAAATAGGGACCATTTTACTCTTCCTTGCCAACCTGTCTGCTTTTTACTTATTTATTTATTTTTGAGGTGTTTTGCACCAGCTAGAGCTTTCATTACTATATTGAATACAAGTGTTGAGAGCAGACATTGTTGTCTTGTTCCTGAACTCAGGGGAAATCATTCAGTCTTTCACCATTAATATGTTATTAGTTGTCAATTTTTAAAGATGATTCTTGTTGAGTTGTGGTAATAACACTCTGTTCATAACAGGCTGAAGTTTTTATTTATCTTGAAATGTATTTGGAGCTTTTCAAATGATTTTTCTTTGTAAATTGATATGGTGATATGATTTTTATTCTTTAGCCCTTTGATATTGTGGATTACACTGATTTTCAAATGCTAACCTGCTTTGCATACCTGGAATAAATGTCATTTTCTCATAATGTATACCACCTTTTTTACATTGTTGGATTCAATTTGCTAATTTTTCTTGAGGATATTTTTATTTAAATTCATGAGAGCTATTGGCCTTTAATCTATTTTTATACAGTCTTAGTCTGATGTTGGTATCAAGGTAGTGCTGGCTTCAGTAAATGACTTGAAAGTATCCCTCTTCTATTTTTTGGGAAAAGGTTGTGTGTAATTGGTGTTAATTCTTCCTTTTTATTTATTTATTTATTTATTTATTTATTTATTTATTTTAATTTTTTTTTGAGGAAGATTAGCCCCGAGCTAACATCTACCACAAATCCTCCTCATTTTTCTGAAGAAGGTTGGTCCTGAGCTAACATCGGTGCCCATCTTCCTCTATTTTATATGCGGGATGCCTCCCACAGCATGATTTGACAAGCAGTGCATAGTTTTGTATCCAGGATCCGAAGCAGTGACCCTCAGGCCACTGAATCGGAACGTGTGAACTTAACTGCTGCACCACTGAGAAGGCCCCCTTCTTTTAAACATTTTTATCTTTTATTAAGACTTTGTTTTTTAGAGCAATTTTATATTCACAGCAAAATAGAGGGAAAGGTACAGAGATTTCCCCTGTCCCTAGAGATGCCTCTCACATTATCAACATTCCCCACCAGAGTGGTACATTGTTACAACTGATTAACATATTTTGAGATATCATAATAACCAAAAGTGCATGGTTTACGCTCTTGGTGTTATGTATTCTACAGGTGTTACAGTTCACTCTTTGTATTGTATAATCTATGGTTTTGGGAAAAGTATGATGAAATGTATTTATCATTATGGTATCATACAGAGTATTTTCACTGCCCTAAAAATCTTCTGTGCTCTGCCTATTCATCCTTCTTCCTGTCAATCCCTGACAACTACTGATCTTTTTGCTGTCTCTATAGTTTCAACTTTTCAAGAATGTCATATAATTGGAATTATACAGTATGTAGCAGCTTCAGATTGGCTTCTTTCACATAGTAATATGTATTTAGCTTTCCTACATGTCCTTTTATGGTTCAATATCTCATTTCTTTTTAGTGCTGAATAATATTTTATTGTTTGTATGTATGACAGTTATTTATCGATTCATTTACTGAAGGACATCTTAGTTACTTCCAAATTTTGGCAATTATGAGTAAAGCTGTTTTAAAGAGATGCATGTGAGTTTTGGGGTGAATGCAAGCTTTTAGTTCCTTTTGTAAATATCAAGTATTGTGATTGCTGAATCATATGTTAAGGTATGTTGAATTTTGTAAGAAATTGCCAAACTGTCTAGCAAAGATGCTATAGCATTTTAAATGCCCACCAGCAATGAATGAGAGATTCTGTTGCTTCACATCCTTGTCAGCATTTGGTGTTGTCAGTGTTTTGGATTTGGGCCATTCTAGTAAGTGTGTAATGGTATCACATTGTTGTCTTGATTTACATTATCTGACGACAGAAGATTTGATTAAGCAGAAGAATAATCAAGGGACCTAAAGACAAACAAGTTGAAATTAATTTTTCAGAGGAGTCAAAAGAAAAAAATAAAGAAAAGCTAAGAGAGCCTTAGAGACTTATAAGACACTTTCAAGAGGATGCTTATATGAACCATGGGAATATTAGCAGGAGAAAAGAGAGATAAAGGTGCAGAGAGCTTGTTTGAAGAAATAATGGCTAAAAAATACTCAAATTGAGGAAAAAATAAATGCAAAAATTTTTTAAAAAGCTAAAAGAACTCAAGCAAGGTTGAATCAAAGAGAGCTACATCCAAACACAGTATAATCAAACTGTGAAAAGTCAAAGACAAAGAAAGACTTAAAAGTAGCAAGAAAAAAGCTGCTTGTCAGATACAGAGGAGTTTCTATAAAAAGCAGATTTCTCAGCAGAAACTATGCAGGACAGAAGGCAGTAGGATGATAAATTAAAAGTTCTGAAAGAAAAATATTGCCAACCAAGAATGTTGTACCCAGAAAAGTTGTTATTCAAAAGTGAAAGTGAGATAAAACCTTTCCCAGGTAAACAAAACCTGAGAGAGTTTATCACTACTAGACCTACCCTACAAAAAATGCTAAAAAGAATAAAGTCAAAATGGCACTAGACAGCAACACAAAGCCATATGAAAGCATAAGTTTTCTGATAGGAGTAAATATATGGGCAAATATAGAATACTATATTATTGTCATTTTGATATGTAAGCCCACTTTTAGTTCTTGTATATAATTTAAAAGACAAAAGCATAAAATATCTGTAAAACTATGTTAATAGATGTATAATATATAAAGATAAAATATTAACTTCAATAACTTAAAGTGTTGGGGTGGAGCTATAAAGAAATAGGGTATTTGTATGCAGTTGAAGTTAAGTTGTTATCATTTTAAAAAAGAGTGTTATAACTTTCAGATATCTTATAATTCTCATGATAACTGCAAAGGAAATATCTGCATAATATATATAAAAGGAAATGAGAAGGGAACAGAAGCATATTGCTACAAATAACAAAACACAAAGGAAAATTGTAAGGGGGAAATGAGGGACAAAAACGGTACAACATACATAGACAACAATTCATAGATGGCAATCTTATGTTCTTCCTTAATAACTACTTTAAATGTAAATGACCTAAATTCCCAATGAAAAGACATTGATTAGCAAAACGAATTAAAAACAGAGTCAAATGATACTATGTCTACAAGAAACTCAGATTTCATCCAAGGACACATGTAAGCTGAAAGTAAAAGGATGGAAAAATATGTTTCATGTAAATGCTAACCAAAAGAAAGCAGGAATGTCTGTATTCATATCAGAGAAAATACGTTTTAAGCCAAAACCTGTCAGAGACACAAAGAAAACCATTATATAACAATAAAAGGATCAATTTATGAATAAGATATAACAGTTATAAATATATATGCACCAAACATCAGATTTCTTAAATATAAGAAGTAAATATTGGCAGAAGTGAAGCGATAAATAGACCGCAATAATCAGACTTCAAAACTCCACTTTCAATAATGGGTAGAAAAGACAGAGAGAAGCTTAATAATGAAATAGAAGACTTGAACAACACTATATACTAGTTGGACCAGGCATATACAAAACATTTCACTTAACGATGGCAGAAAACACATTCTTCTCTAGTGCACATAGAACATTGTCCAGAATATACCATATGTTAGGTAACAAAAGAAGCTTTAACAAGTTTTAAAATATTGAAGTCATACAAATTATCTTTTCCAATCACAGTGGTATAACACTAGAAATCAATAGCAGAAGAAAAACTGGAGAATCTACATGTATGAGGAAATTAAACACCACACTCTTAAACAACCAATAGGTCAAAGAAAAAATCACAAGGGGAATTAAAGGTCATATTCAGATGAAAATGTAATGTACCAAAACTTATAGGATAGGCAAATGAAATGCAAAAAGTGATGTTTATGGCTGTAAAAAGTTATCGTAAAAAAGAAGGAAGATTTCAAATAAACGACCTATATTGTATCTCAAAAAGCTAGAAAAAGAACAAATTAACCCCAAAAGTAGCAGAAGGAAGCAAACAATGAGGATTAACATAAAGATCATTGAAAGATGAATAGAAAAATATCAATGGAAAAGAGTTGGTTTTTTTAAAAGATGAACAAAATTGATGAAGTGTTAACTTGATTAAGAAAAAAGAGAGAAGGTTCAAATAACTAAAATCAGAAATGAAAATGGGAGCCATTACAACTCATGGCAAAAAAAATTAGGAGAAAATACTATGCATAATTACTTGCCAATAAAATGGGTAGCCTAAAAGAAATGGATAAATTTCTAGAAACACACTACCTACCAAGACTAAATCATGAGGAGAAGAAAAATCTCAACAAACATATAAATAGTAAGGAGATTGAATTGGTAATCAAAACCCTCCCAACAAAGAAAAGCCCAGGACCAAAAGGCTTCACTGGAGAACTTTACCAAACATTTAAAGAAGAATAAATACCAATACTCCTGGCACTCTTGCAAAAAATTAAAGTGGAAGGAACACTCCCAAACTCATTCTACGAAGCCAGTACTACACTAATACAAAAAGCAGAGAAAGACACCACTAGAAGGAAAACAACTACAGACCAATATCTCTGATGAATACTGTCATGATAGTCTCAACACAATGCTAGCAAACAAAATTCAATAGCACATTAAAGAGATTATGCACCATAACCAAGTGAGATTTACTTCTGGAAAGCAAAGATGGGTCAATATATGAAAATCAAATCGATATACTACTGTATCACATTAACAGAATGAAAGACAAAACCCACATAATTATCTCAGTTTATTCAGAAAAAGCATTTTAAATCAATTTAATATCCTTTTATGATAAAAATATTAAATTCTGAATAGGAGGAAACCACCTAATCATAATAAAGGTCATTTACGAAAAGTTCACAATTAACATCATACTCAACGGTGAAAGAATGAAAATTTTCCCCTGTGATCAGGAACAAAACAAAGATGCATGCTTTTGCCACTTTTATTTAATATAGAATTGGAAGTCCTAGCCAGAGCAATTAGGCAAGAAAAAGTAATTAAGAATCCAAATTGGAAATAAAGAAGAAAAATTACTGATTGTAGATGACATGATCTTATATGTAGAACATCCTATAGATTTCACAAAGAAGTGTTAAAACTAATAAATGAATTCAGCAAAGTTGTAGGATAGAAAATCATCACTCAAAAGTCATTAGCAGGGAATAGTGCTCCACTGCTTGTGAAGCACTATGTTCCTCCAATCCATGAATTGTTTTCCCTTAAATAATAGACCTCTAACTTCTAAAATAAATTGTTTTATTTTTGCTATTTGACAGTTTTTTTGATGAGATGGTACCTGAAGACAGCTGCTTAAATTTCTGGGGACGGCTCCCAGATGAAGATGAAGGTACCCACAGAGCCTTTTTGTTTTGTTGCCTCTTTGGGCTGCTATCTGGGATCTTTAGTAAGCTTGTCTCAGACTGAGCTCTGCTTATCTTGTATTCCTAACCCTTCAAGTTTGGTTGTCCTAGTCCTTCTGGGTGGAAAATTGGGATGTGAGAATCTCTAGATTTTCACAAGGTGGAAATTTGGGCTTGAGAGACTCCAGATTTTCAGTGAGACTTAGTGAGCCACAACATTGAGGTTTGTGGCCAACCTCATTTGCAAGGTAAGTACTTTCAGGAAGCCCTGATAGGTCTTAAGAACTGAGCATGGGCAGCCAGAAACAGTAAGTCTGGTTGAATTAGGGAGGATTTTTTTCAAGGGAAAATAATGGGTACTCCTCAATCTAAAGAAAGCAAGATGGCAGCCATTAGCGGACTCACAAAGCCTTGAGATAAGTCCAAAGCGTAAACCACTGGGGAACTGGAGAAATAAAGACAAAAACCATGAACTTTTTTGACCAGCAGCACATCAAAATCTAAGTAGGCACAAAATGGACTATTAAAAGCTATTAGGGCATCTGCCACTATAAAGAATCTTCTCATGAAAGGAATAACCTATTGCTAGTAGGAATCTCAGAAGCCAAAGCCACAAAATTTATGGGCATGGGCTGAGCACTTAATAGCTATTAGAGTGCTTACCAACTAACTCTAAGATTCCCATGCTAGGATAAGTTGGTCATGAAGCAGGTTAGATTGGCACTAGGTAACATGTTAACCTCAAGAAAATTTCCATGCAATGAGGTACACTGCAAAACAACACAAAATCTCGAGCTCGTGGCACATCCTTCCTAGATATTAATTTGGCTTTGAAAGTCCCAAAGCTTAGCTAAAGAAATGAGATCCTCAAGTTTCAAAGAATCAAGCATGTCACGTTCTGGCATGCCTGCTTATCTTATGTCTAAGAACTGTGGTCCTGGAAGGTGTAGGTATGTACAAAAATGGCAAAATCTTACTAGATCAATTTAGAATTACAATGGCCTTTATAGAAAACATTCTAATTGGACAAGATCATTTATTTAAGAAGTGCAATTGAAAGTAAGTGTCCCCAAATCAAGCAAACAGAATGGGATACCTATTTTATTCAGCATGCAGAAGTCTCCAAAAGGCTTCAAGATTCCCAAATAGCTTCACTGAAGAATTAACTGCGAAAGACTAATGGAAAATTAAGCACACAAGAGGTACCTAAAAAAAAATATATTATAAGACTGATGTGATTCCTTCTACTCCCCTCTATCCTCCTTTACATCAATACTCATAGTCTACTAATCTTCTATCTGAATTTTCTTTCCACTCTGAAGAGATTGTAAGACTGTAAACAAAATCCCACCAAGTTAGAGAGCTTACTGTTGCCCCCATATTTACCCTCAAAGGAGAGCCCTATATGGGCCCCTGTCAGGGTTAATGGAATTCCAAGGGATCCTCTGGTAAATTGCTACCAGTTATTCCTTTAAACAGACAAGGGAAAACAAAAATTAAAATTAACGGAAAACCTTGCCAAATTCTGGTAGATACCTGAGCTACAATATCTACTTTAAGCCCCACTCACTCTGGAGACTGCAGATGAGATTCTGAGAACACTGGCAGAAGCCTGTGAAGGGTGAGAATTCTTACCAGAGTCAGCTCTCCAGGGTGTCTGTACATAGTATCTAGTCAAGAGAAGAAGGTAAGTTTTCACGTCATTCCTTCCTTTCCAAACCCATACCCATTGGTTGTTGATTCTTTCTCTCCAGGGTACAGCTATTGCCTCTTATTTTTCTCATTTTGTGCCCTGAGAACTTGGCTTGGGAACCATCAGGCTAAGGGCTCCAAATTATGGCTGGACAGAAATGTGGGTTGCACCTCACTTACAGCTGGATATAGCTGGGCAGAAATGTGGGTTGCACTCCATTTGTGGCTGGGTCTCTACTGGCTGTTGCCAGCTCTTCGAGGAATTGTCTAAGTCTTTCTTTCTTTGGCCATCTTTGAGAGTGAGTGGCTCAGGATCTTGGGAGGATAGTGTCTACCCTCTTAGGGGACACCTCTTGGGTCCATGATTTTGTTCAATACTGCTAAGAATATTTACTATTTTTCCTGCTGAAAACTGACAAGATATCTGAAGGAATTTTTTAAATAGCTCTATGGTCAGAAGTTAGCCAAAGTTGGAAGATGGTATTCAGAACCTGATAAAACTTTTTTTTTTTAAAGATTGACACCTGAGCTGAAAACTGTTGCCAATCTTTTTTTTCTCCCCAAAGACCCCAGTATATAGTTATGTATTCTAGTTGTGAGTGCCTCAGGGTGTGCCATGTGGGATGCCACCTCAGCATGGTCTGATGAGTGATGCCATGTCGGCACCCAGGATCTGAACCAGCAAAACCCTGGGCTGCGGAAGTGGAGTGTGAGAACTTAACCACTCAGCCACGGGGCCAGCCCCTGATGAAACATTCTTTTAGGCCTTCTACCCTAAGTTACATGCACCCAGATGTAAAGAAAAACATTGCAAAGACATACAGCTGCAAATCTAGAACACAGGAATCTTTTGATTTCTATCTTAGTTGATAATCTTCTCCCTGAAATAAAAAAGCAAATTGAAGAAAACGTAGTTAGATTCACAGGTCAGGCCTTCAACGTCAATGAGATTTCAATCTAAATCTTTGAGGAATTAAAAACAACTGTATTTGTCTTACAAAGTGAGTTTTTATAGGAACAGAAAAAGCCCACCTATCCATTTTACCAATCCCTAAGCCTCTCCTATTCATCTCAAAAGGCTTGTAGGTATTATAAAATTCTAGATTTTGGAAACAAAAGTCCTTCTCAGAGGAACTGCATTCTTTCATTGTGCCTTTGGGGTGTAAACGTTTCACCAGGTCTCTTCCCTGAACTCTTACCTAGGCCATCTCTTTGAAATGCATACTTCAGGGAGGTAATTCTTATCAGAAGAAAAAAGGGGAAAAGCTTATTTTGAATCTAGGCAAATGAAAAATCTTAAAAATCTTCACCACAAATATTAGTAAAAAGATCAAGTCATCTGAGCAGGTAACCTTAACTTATTCCATCTGCCAGAAACACGATTTGGATCTAGCTGTTCTTTTATAAACTAGTGAGTTTAGCATTATCAGACTGGTCTCATGGCTAAAATTTTTAAAAGAAGGCTGTAAGATCTCTCAAGAAAGATAAGTTAATAGTTAGCTGTTTAACATCTCATGAAATTTTCATGAGTAATCTAAACATAATTGTTAAGAGCAAGTAAATTAAATAGATGTATGTAAGATAAAAGTATTTAAATGGACATTTCAGTAATAATTATACTTTATAATATGTCTAAAAAAATTTCCAGACTTTTTTTGGTAACTTGAAACCTTAAATTTATGCTGAGAAAATTAAATGATAGATATTCACTGAATATCCAGATGACTTCCAAATAAGATAAAATACTGAAATATTAATTATTGAACTCAATTTTGTCTATCTTGACCTATTACAAGGAACTAAAGATATTTGGGTCTATCAGTAAACATGCTTTGCACCATATTGAAAAATTTAGTATGAGGAAGAATATACCTCCAGGAATTATGACATGTATTTATAAATTTGCCAATCCACAGAATGCTAGTGCAAACAATCCACAATTGCTTACTTAGTTTTCACCAGGAATTAAGGATTCTAAGGGTTAAAAATTCTAATCAATATATGTAATTAAAAACTACTTAGAAATAATAAGAATGAAAGGAAACAACTGTGTATGAAAACTAAGTAAGGAAAGTAAAGTGATTCCTCTGGAATGACAAAGAGAAAAAAAACACATAGGACAAACTCTGAATGGATAAAAAACAGTTGTAGGTTTGTGGAAAAGGAATCTTTGGAAAAGCATTTTATGTATCGTCAAACTGGCTAAGATGAAATAGATTTATTATTTTTAAATGAATTTTAATATCAAAAGTATACTGGTACAAAATTAGAATTTAGTTTTCTCTTTGTTAAAAGGAAAAAGTTTTCTTGGATGATTGGTCTGCTCTTAATAAGAAATTGTAAACAAAAGATATTCTTTACCTTTTAAGTAATCTGTCTGGACAGCAAAGATTTTATGTCTTAGCAAAATAACTGTGTTTCATGTTGTCTTTATCATGTGTTTGATTACATAAGAAAACCTAGTCTTCTCAATATTAAAAGAAGATGCCTGTAAGATCCTCTGTTATCACTTTGGTTAAACAGATAATAAAGTCTTATTTCATAATGATATGTGATCCTATTTAATCAAATGTTCGAACCTTTTGACATTTTCTCAAAATCAGATTCTAAATGGACTCTTTTTTACCATAAAATAATTTTGAGATCTCCCAGAGGGTCCCTGGAAATCTCAAAAGATTCATCTTTCACTTTGTAAAGAAGAGTTGTTAAACTAATTAAGTTTAATTGATATGTCAAATTTTGTGGGAAACATTGTCAAATCAGGAGTGATAATAAACTTTGATAGGTTATATATGAATAGATATTATCGTACAAGTATAGATATTTTGGAAACTGTTTTAAAGTTTCTAGAAATTTGTCAATACTTTCATTGTCTAATTATGATGTTATATATATTATATATATAATATTACTATATTATATATAAATTACTGTATGCCACAGAAATAACTACATTTCCTTACCAAATTAACTCTCATCATATCTTTAACCATAGCCATTTGTCAGTCTTTTGTCATTTATAGACAGTTATTGTTTTACTCTGAGGCTTTTGAAAAAGTAAGATTCATGGAAAGGACTCTACCAAGTACACTAGACCACTAACACCACTGCCAAATACATGATGTCAAACTTTGGGTGCATTTTTCACAACTGAAGAAGGCTCCAAGTGACATCTCGTCCTGTGAAAATGCTAAAGACCTCAAAATCAAATTGACTAGGAAGAGAAGAAGCTGATATTGAGATAGACTGCTTCCTCTCAAGATGTCATATCAAGAATATTATTTTTTTATTGAGGTCACATTGGCTTATAACATCTAAATTTCAAGTGTACATCATTATATTTTGACATCTATATATACTGCATTGTGTTCACCACTGAGTCTAGTTGCCATCCATCACCATAAACATGTATCCCTTTACCCTCCCTATACCCTCTTCTCCTCTGATAACCCCCAATCTGTTCTCCATATCTGTTTGTCTTCCCCATATGAGTGAAATCATATGGTAATTGCCTTTTTCTGTCTGACTTGTTTTGCCTAGCATAATACTCTCAAGATCCATCCATGTTATTGCGAATGGCAAGATTTCATTTTTTTATGCTTGAGTAGTATTCAATTGTATATATATATATACCACATGTTCTTATCCATTCATCTGTTGAAGGCCATTTAGGTTGCTTGTAAGTGTTGGCTATTGTAAATAATGTTTTAGTGAACATAGGAGTGCATATATCTTTTTGAATTAGTGTTTCATGCTCTTTGGATAAATAATCAGAAGTGGAATAGCTGGATCATATGGGATTTCTGTTTTTAATTTTTGAGAAACCTCTGTACTATTTTCTCTAGTGGCTGAACCAATTTACATTCTCACTAGCAGTGTATTAGGGTCCCTTTTTCTCCATATCCTTTCCAATATTTGTTGTTTCTTTTATTTTTAATAATAGCCATTCTGACAGGTGTGAGGTGATATTTCATTGTGGTTTTGACTTGCATTTCCCTAATAATTAATGATATTTAACAAATTTTCATGTGTCTGCTGTTCATCTGCATATCTTCTTTGGAAAAATATCTGTTTATATTCTCTGCTCTTTCTTTTTTTTGAGGAAGATTAGCCCTGAGCTAACATCCGTGCCCATCTTCCTCTACTTTATATGGGGGATGCCTGACACAGCATGGCTTAACAAGTGGTGCGTAGGTCTGCACCCAGGAGCCGAACCAGTGAACCCCAGGCTGCCAAAGTGGAATATGCGAAATTAACCACTGCACCACTGGGCCAGCCCCTTCTCTAGCCATTTTTTGATTACATCATTTTCTTGTTGTTGACTTGTATGAGTTCTTTATATATTTTTAATATTGTATATATGATTTGCAAATATTTTCTCTCAGTTGGTGGATTTTCTTTTCATTTTGTTGATGGTTTCTTTTGCCAGGCAGAAGCTTTTTAGTTGGGTGTAGTGCCCTTTGCATAGTTTTCTTTTGTTTCCCTTGCCTGAGGAGACATGATATTCAAAAACAACGCTAAGACCAATGTCAAAGAGTATGTTTTCTTCTAGAAGTTTTATGGTTTCAGTTCTTAGATTTAAGTCTTTAATCTATTTTGAGTTAACTTTTGCATATGGTCTAAGATAATGGTCTCCTTTCATTCCTTTGGATGTGGCTGTCCAGTTTTCCCAGCACCATTTATTGAAGAGACTTTCTTTTCTCCATTGTGGCTTCTTGGTTCCTTCATGAAAGATTAACTGTCCATAGATGTGTGGTTTTGTTTCTAGGTTCTCAATTCTGTTCCATTGACCTGTGTGTCTATTTTCCTGCGAGTACCATACTGTTTTGACTACTATAGCTTTGTAGTATATTTTGAAATCAAGAAGTGTGATACCTCCTACTTTGTTCTTTTTTCTCAAGATTGCTTTATCTATTCAGGGTCTTTTGTTGTTCTGTATAAATTATAGACAGTTCCATATAAATTGTTCCATATAAATAAGATTCTTTGTTATATTTCCATTAAAAATGTCATTGAAACTCTCATTGGGATTGTATTGAATCTATTGTTTGCTTTAGGTAACACAGACATTTTAGCTATGTTTATTCTTCCAGTCCATGAGCATGGAATATATTTCCATTTCTTTATGTCTTCAATTTCATTCAACAATGTCTTATAATTTTCAGTGTATAGGTCTATCATGTCCTTGGTTAAATTTATTCCTAGTTATTTTATTATTTTTAAATAGGATTGAATTCTTGATTTCACTTTCTGCTAACGTGTTGTTAATGCACAGAAATGCAATTTATTTTTGCATGTTGATTTTGGTACCCTGAAACTTTACTGTATTTGTTAATATTCCTAATAGTTTTTTGGTGGATTCGTAAGCTTTTATATATTGAGCATTATGTCATCTGCAAATAGTGACAGTTTTAATTCTTCCTATTCAGTGTAGATAAATTTTATTTATTTTTCTTACCTAATTGCTCTGGCTAGGACTCCCAATACTATGTTGAATAGAAGTGGTGAGAGTGGGCATCCTTGTCTTGTTCCTGTTCTCAGAGGAAGAGCTTTCAGTTTTTCACCATTGAGTATGATGTTGGCTGTGGGTTTGTCATATATGGCCTTTATTATATTGAAGTACTTTCCTTCTGTACTCATTTTATTAAGAGTTTTTATCATAAATGGATGTTGAATCTTATCAGATGCTTTCTCTGCATCTATTGAGATGATCTTACAAGCGTTACTCTTCATTTTGTTAATGTTTTATATCACACTGATTGACTTGCAAATGTTGAACCCTGCATCCCTGGAACAAATCCCACTTGATCATGGTTTATGATCCTTGTAACACATTGTTGTATTCGATTTGCTAATATTTTGTTGAGAATTTTTGTATTTATATTCATCAGTTATATTGGCCTGCAATTTTCCATTTTTGTGTTGTCCTTGTATGGTTTTGGTATCGGGGTAATGTTTGCCTGATAAAATGAGTTAGGAAGTATCCTACCCTCTTCAATTTTTTTGGAAGAGTTTGAGAAGGATAGGTATTAAATCTTCTTTGAATATTTGGTAGAATTCTCCAGAGAAGCCATCTGGTTCTGGACTTTTGTTTTTTGGGAGGTTTTCGATTAGTGCTTCAATCTCTTTACCTGTGATTGGTCTCTGCAGATTCTCTATTTCTTCTTGTTTTGGTTTGAGGAGGTTGTGCGATTCTAAGAATGTATCCATTTCTTCTATGCTATCCAATGTTGGCATATAGTTTTTCATAGTATTCTCTTATAATCTTTCATATTTCTGTGGTGTCTGTTTTAATTTCTCTTCTTTCGTTTTTTTATTTTATTTGTGCCTCTGTCTTTTTTTATTAGTGACTCTAGCTAAGGTGTGCCAATTTTATTTTTCTTTTCAAAGAACCATGTCTTAGATTCATTGATCCTTTCTATTGTCTTTTTAGTCTCTATTTCATTTTTTTCTGCTGTGATTTTTATTATTTCTTTCCTTCTACTAACTTTGGACTTGTCTTCTTCTTTTTAAAATTCTTCTGTAGTGTTAGATTGTTTATTTGAGATTTTGTTTTATTTGATATTTCTTGTTTCTTGAGGTAAGCCTGTATTGCTATATATTTCCCTCTAAATACTGCTTTTATTGTGACCCATAAGTTTTATGTTGTGTTTTTATTTCCACTTTTCTCGAGGTATGTTTTTTAGTTTTCCTTTGATTTCTTCATTGATCCAATAGTTATTCAGTAGCATGTTATTTAGTCTCCACATATTTGTGTCTTTGCCACTTTTTTCTTGTTGTTGATTTTTAATTTCATACCATTTTGTTCAAAAAGATGTCTAATATGGTTTCAATATTCTTAAATGTATTGAGACTGGTTTTCTTTCCCAGCATATGATCTATCTTCGATGATGTTCCATGTGCCTTTGAGAAGAATGTGTATTCTGTTGCTTTTGGATGGAATGTTCTATATTCTATAATATATATGTTCTATAATATGTATGTCTATAATATATATGTTCTATAATATAGTATATGTTATCTTGTATATATAACATATATGTCCAATTATATATACACACACATATATATACATATATATACACATATATATATAAGCAGGGCAGGGTCACAGGTACTTTCATGGCTTTTGATGTGTGAAATTGTAGTTGCCACTCTCCACTGCTGGGGAAAGGGTATGGGCCGAACTGTGAGTGCTGCTGCTGCTCCTGCAACCTCTGGTCTCAGTCACTGATTTGTTTTTTGAAATCTCATGTCAGGGGCACCTGCCACCACTTCCAGAGGTATGCATGTCTTGAGTGCAGCCCCTGGTGCTGGGAGGGCAGATGTCAGACTTATCTAGGGGACAAAGCTAGGGGAGAGGAGAGTGCTGAGTCCCCAACACTGCTGCATTTCCTGAAGCCTCAGGTCTTATATACCACCTGCTTCTGCTGGGGGAGGGTTAAAGGCTGAACCAGAAGTGCTGTTGTTACTCCTGCAGCCTCTGGTCTCTGGTGTCAAAGTGCTTTTGGAAACCTCAGGTCAGGGGCACCCACCACCACTGCCAGGAGTATGAACATCTTGGGTGCTGCCCCTGCTGCTGGGAGGACCAGTGTCAGAGGCACTGCCACTGGAGGAGTGGGAGGGGGCTGTGTCACAGGTATCTTGTTGTTTACAGAGTCTCTAGTCATGGGCCCACATTGATTCCTGGTACCTTCAGAAGCTTGGGATGCCTAAATTCTTGGGGCCTCTGTTCATGGGCATTACCTCAGTTCCTTGGGCCTCTGTCTGCAGGTGTGGCCACAGATCATGGAATCTCTGGTCTTGTCAGCTGCCACAACTGCTCCCCTAGTTCCATTGCATCCAGGAGGTCCAGTCCACCCACCTTCAGATGTATAGATGTATGGGTCTCTCAGGTGTTGTGGTGTGTGGTGCAGAGAGTCCTTTGTTGGTCAGTGGATGTCCTTCATGTTGTAACTTAGAGGGGAGAGACAAATGGAGCAACTCACTCCACCATGATGCTGACATCACTCCCTCAAGAACATTTCTTTCTATTTCTTCTTTCCTCTCTGACCATCCTTTTCCTAATTCTTACACGATGAAGGTCTTTATGATTTTTTCATGCATCTATTACTTTACCTTAACCTAGAAAACTAATGCCACTGTTCATATATCTCAAGCTATTACAAAAGAGGGTATTCCAACTTCCAAGTGGCTGTCTTATTTGTTATGATGCTAGTAATTCTATAGTTCTTTTCACTCACCATAAACTTCTTTCTGATTTCCAATGCTTCAGTTTCTCTTTAACAGGCTTGCTCGATAAACACTTCTGGGAACATGAAGACAGTTACATGAAATACATAAACAAGCCACCTGGCTTAAGAAAGTGACTCCTTCAATGAGGACCTTCTTTGATCTATGTTTGTTTGGGTCATGGGAACTGTAGCTTTAGCTTCAGAGCACCCTCTAAATGTTGGGTATCATTCTGCTTATAGTCATTCTAATGGTCTCCCTCGCATGCTTATTCTCTCAAAAGCTTTAAAAACATGTGTAGAATGACTGGTTACCAGGAAAATGCTATCTCTTTGCCTATAATGACATCAATGGAATGAATAAAACGGCCAACTAAAGGACAGACCTCAATATCCTAACTTATGAATTCCAGTCAGACATCCATCCTGACTCCAATATCTTTAAAAAGTGGTATCTCAGAGTGATGTCAATACCTTAATTTTTGATCAATTCTCTCAGTACAACTGAGAATTTGATCAAAAGGTGAAAATTGATAAAGTTAATTTGTATATCAGGACTCACAAAATGGAGGCCGACACCATGGCCTGGCTCATGTTACAAATGTAAATCAAAGTCAGCCTGAACTTACAGGAAACACCTGTCAAGGAAACCTAATATATACCAATCAGAATCCTCCAGGTCAGCTTTAGCTATCTTACCTTCAACTAGAAAATAAGACCACCTAGCCTTCTAAAGAAATCCCAATCTCCTAGCCAATCATGCCCTATTTCTGCATCGTCCCTTCTAACACACTTTAAAATTTGTTCTTGCCCCAAATCCCTCAGAAACAGGGCTCTATTGCTTGTGAGGCACTGCACTCCCCCAATCCATGAATTGCTTTCCCTTGAATAAAACACATCAAACTCATTTTTTAAAAAGCCAGTTGCATTTCTTTACACTAACAAACAATCTGAAAAGGAAATTTTAAAAAATTCCATTTATGGTAGCACCAAAAATAATGAGAAAAACAGGAATAAACTTAGCCAGAGAGGGGAAAGACTTGTATACCAAAAACAAAAAATAAAAATAAACACTCTTCTGAAAGAAATTAAAGAGGACACAAGTAAATAAAAAGGCATCCTGTTTTCATATATTGGAAGACTTGATATTGTTAAGATGTCAATGCTATTCAAAGCAATCTACAGATTCTGTGCAAAAATAGAAAAATCTATCCAAGAATTCATTTGGGATCTCAAGGGACCCTGATTCACCAAACAATCTTGAAAAATAAGATCAAAGTTGGAATGTTCATATTTAATACTTCCTGATTTCAAAACATATTACAAAGCTACAATAATCCAAACAGTGTAGTATTGGCAGAAAGACCAACATAATAGACCAATGGAATAGAATACAGAGTCCATAAATTAACCCCCATGTATATGGTCAGATGATTTTCAATGAGGTTCTAAGACGAGTCAATGAGGAAAGGACAGTCTCTTCAGCAAATGTTG
Source organism: Equus quagga (assembly GCF_021613505.1). Lineage (NCBI taxonomy): Eukaryota > Metazoa > Chordata > Mammalia > Perissodactyla > Equidae > Equus > Equus quagga. The sequence continues at coordinate 60,760,538 of NC_060276.1, read as the reverse complement.
TTGGGACAAATAGATATCCTCATGCCAAAGAATGAAGTTCACATTATATACAAAAATTAATTCAAAATTTATTAAAGACCTAAACATAAGACCTAAAACTACAAAACTCCTAGAAGAAAGCACTGGGGGAAAGCTTCATGACATTGGGCTTGGCAATGATTTCTTGGATAGGGCACCAAAAGCACAGGCAACAAAAGGAAAAATAGAGAAATGAGACTACATTAAACTTCAAAATTTCTGTGCATCAAAAGACACAATCGACACAGTGACAAGGTAACCCATGGAATAAGAGAAAATATTTGCAAGTCCTTTATCTGATAAGGGGTTAATATCTAGAACATGTAATGGACATTTCAACTCAACAACAACCATAAAACAACAATCTGTTTAAAGAAATGAGCAGAGTACTTTAATAGACATTTCTCCAAAAATGATATATAAATGGCCAAAAGCATATGAAAAGATGCTCAACATCACTAATAATTAGAGAAATGCAAATCAAAACCACATTCAATCTACCTCACACCCATTAGAGTGGCCGATATAATAAAAAATAAACTTAAACAACGAGTATTGATGTGATTGTGGAGAAACTGGAACCCCTGTGCACTGTTGGTGGGAATGCAAATAGTGTAGCCTCTATGGGATACAGTATGGCAGTTCCTCCAAAAATTAAAACTAGAATCATCACATGATCCAGCAATTCCACTTCTGGTTATATATCCCAAAGAATTGAAAGCAAGGTCTCAAAGAGATAGTCACACACTCATGTTCATAGCAGCACTATTCACAGTACCCAATAGGTGGAAACAACACAAATGTCCATCCACAATTCAATGGATAAACAAAATGTGGCGTACACATACAATGAAATATTATTTAGCTTTAAAAATAATGAAATCCTGTTACACGCGTGGATGAATCTTGAGGACATTATGCTAAATGAAATTAGCCAGTCACAAAAAGACAAAACAAATACTCTATGATTCCACTTATATTAAGTATCTAATGCAATCAAATTCATAGAACAAATGTAGAGTGGTGGTTCCCAGGGGTTGGCAGAAGGGGGAAATGGGGAGTTGTTTAATGGATACAGAGTTTCTGTTTTGCAAGATAGAAAAGGTCTGGAGATCCATTACACAACAATGTGAATACCTTTAACACTACTGAGCTATACACTTTAAAATGGCTAGGATGGTAAATTTTTTGTGATTTTACCACAATTAAAAATAAAACATAAAAATAAATAAGAAAATCAACAATAAAGGGAAGTAAATACACATCTGAAAAGATGTAGATATACACTTTGAAATCAAGGGAAGTTATTCTCAACAAATATTGTATCAATCAGAAAGAAGATTCTGATAAAGATATTTAAAAATATGGAGTTACAACATTCATTTAGAGGAAGAAGGGTAGTTGACAAATAGGGAATAAAACATTAATGACATTTGTAATCAGTTGGACTTTTTAGAGTGTGTTATATAAAGTTCTGTTTATTATTGGGGAACTCATTTCCCTTTTTATTTTCCCGTCCATGGAGGAACAAATGCAGATATTTATGCTTAAATATTTACTTTGGTTTTAATTATAACTTCTGTAAGACTTTAAAAAATCTAAGTTTGAATTTAGAGAGTAGCTTTGGAAAGTAATATCTGCTCACTGAAAAAACGGAAGAAATTAAAACCATATAATTAACAATGTAAAATGTACATATTGCCATTAACTCCCTGAGTTTTAATAATCATCATATAGTGAGAATATAGAACAAGCCTCTAATTCACTGCGAGGAAGTTTAAATTTATTTTAAAAATATAATTTTATTTTACCTGTGTTTCATAGTTGCAAATCCAGCGAAACTGTTCACTTGAAATTAGGTGGAAAGACTCTATTCCTTTTCTACAGTTTACTCCTTGGTTCAGAAATAAAACTTTTGATTAATGCCAAAATGTGGGCAGAGTTGAAAGAGTGGTTAAAAGTCAAAAGAAAAGTTTTTTTTCTTTTTCTTAAATGTAAGGCAATAGTGGCAAAAGCAGTATCCCAACAGAAAAACCCACTTTTTGGATTTAGAATTATTTGTAACTGTTTTCTGATTTACCTTTCACGAATGGCATACATGTGTCTAAAGATAGACAACTTGTAAATCAATTTACATAGCAAATGCTATTAGCTGATATGCAGTGAGACACCCCAGGTTGTTAATCATAAGTGAATATTTATTGAATGAATATTCAATGTTAGTCACTTTTAGCTGTTCTTTGGAATTTAAAAGGAGACCCTACTTCTTACCGTCTGGAGTGTACAATGTACACCCTCTTTAGGTATCTTCAGCTTGAGAGTGGATTTTCTCATATCGACAACATGCTGTTAAAAGATATGCTAACATTTGTCAAAAGCTAATTTAAAAAGATAGTGCTTTGTTTGGGATATTTTCAGTCAAAGTCTGACTATTATGAAACCAAACATACAGCCAAACCCCAAAATAAAATATTCATTGGAGACATTTCCTAATTTATACTTGTGATAGCAAGGAAATGTATCTGCCCATGTGAAAAATTTACACTCAGCTGGAATGTTCTATGATGCTTTGAAAGGACAGTGTCATTATTTCTGGAAAAAACAATTGTTTTGTAGGTGTTTATATATTTTACTTGCCATGTTGAAATATTAGTATTATTCATTGAAGGCGAAAAGAGCATTACTATGTCTATAGTTATAAAAGCCTCACCATTATTAATATGGTTTATGTCTGTTAAACATGCACTAATTGTGTGCAGAGCATGGAATTCTGTCAGTTTCATCCTGAAATCATTGTATTAGTACAGCTAATCTACAAGCAGTCTTAGCTGAATGAAAAAACTGTCCTTAGCATTGGCTGCTTTTGATTTTTTTAATTCATGTTTCATATTGGAGACTATACTGGAATGAAATAACCAGACTTGTCCTGATAACTATTTTGGTTTTAAATAATTTAATAAATGTAATCATGTTATCATTTTTCCCTTTTTCTTTTTTCATTGTAGTAAGAACACTTAACATGAGACCCACCCTCTTACATTTTTAAGTGTACAATATAGCATAGGCCCTATAACCATACGCACAGTGTTGTACAGTAGATCTCTAGAACACATTCATCATGCATAGCTGAAACTTTATATCTGTTGAATAGTGAGTCCCCAATTTACCCCTCCCAGAGCCCCTGAAAACCATCATTCTACTCTTTATTTCTATAAGTTTGACTTGATACTTCACATAAATGGAATCATGTAGTATTAGTATTTGTCTTGTGACTGGCTTGTTTCACTTAGCATAATGTCTTCCAAGTTCATCCATGTTGTCTCATAAGGCTGGATTTCTTCTTTTTAAAAACCAAGCAATATAAAATGGTATGTATATACCACATTGTCTTTATCCATTCATCCATCAGTTGACATTTCTGTTGTTTTCATATCTTGGTGATTCTGAATATTGCTGCAATGAACATGAGAGTACAGATGCTTTCTTGAGATACTAATTTAATTTCCCTTCAATATATGTCCAGAAGTGGAATTGCTGGATCATATGGTAGTTCTGTTTTTAGTTTTTTTCTGAGGAACTTCCATACTGTTTTCCATAGTGGCTACATCATTTTGCATCCACACCAACAGTGTACAAGTGCTCCAATTTCTCCACATCTTTGCCAATACTTAGCTTTTTGGGTTTTTTGATAATAGCCACCCTAAAAGATGTGAGATGATATCTCATTGTGGTTTTGCTTTGTATTTTCCTGATGATTAGCGCTGTTGAACACTTTTTCATATACCTGTCAGCCACTTGTATGCCTTCTTTGGAGAAATGTCTTTTTTCAATTCTTTGACCATTTTTAATTGGGTTATTTCTTTTTCTGCAATTGAATTGTAGCAGTTCTTATTATATATTCTGGATATTAACCCCTTATCAGATAGTATATGGTTTGCAAATATTTTTTCCCTCTCATAGAATGCCTTTTCACTCTGTTGTTTCCTTTGCTGTGCAGAAGCTTTTTAGTTTAACTTAGTCGCAATTATCTATTTTTGCTTTTGTTGCTTGTATTACTGGTACCATTTCCAAGAAACAATTGCCAAGACCAATGTCCTGAAGCTTTTCCATTATGTTCTTTTCTAAGAGTTTTACAGTTCCAGGTCTTATTTATAAATCTTAAACTTAAATCATTTTGAGTTGATTTTTGTGTATGGTGTAAGAGTTCAATTTCTTTCTTTTGCATGAGAATATCCACTTTTCCCAACACCATGTATTGAAGAGACTATCTTCCTCCATTGATTATTCTTGGCATCCTTGTTGAGGATCAGTACATGGGTGGATTTACGTAGAGTAAGCCCTGACAGTTGGTTTTCTTTTTTCTAACGCAAGTGCCTGACTTAACCTTTGATTGCTGAGTCATCCACTTCAAAGAGGCATTCACTTCAAAGATGGTTATCTCAAATAAACACATTGCCAGCCAAATGGCTGAACAATGAGCCAGCCCCACCCCCTCACCTGAGGCTCCTTTGTTTTAGAGATCCTGGTTGATTTAGATAAAGGACATTTTGGCACACTGTTTTTTTCTCTTACTGTGTTTTAGACTCCCACTCATTTTTTAAATCCCACAATAAAGAGTGAACTCCTGAAACCCTATAAAAGCAGAATCCTAGGCTTGCTTTCTGCCTCTCTCTCTAACCATGCCACTCTGTGAGGCTGCAGGTGTTCCCTATAATTTCCAGGACTTGTAAGTAGTAAACCTTGTCTTTTTCAATGTTTTCTGATGGTTATTGCTGAGAATGTTTGGAATCATAATAAAAATCACCAGGGCTGGTTCAGTCACAACACTGATTATTTATAGGCTGAAAGCAGCGCAAAACAGTTCATTTCCAGCCTCTTCATTCTGCTCCATTGGTTTATTTGCCTGTTTTTATGCAAGTACCATACTCATTTAATTATTATACCTTCACAATGTATTTTGAAATCAGGAATTGTGATGCCTCCAGCTTTGTTCTTCTTGCTCAAGATTGCTTTGGTTACTCAGGTTTTTTTTGTGGTTCTATATGAATTTCAGGATAGTTTTTTTCTGTAAAAAACATGGTATCAAGATTTGGATTCAGACTGTACTGAATCTGTAGATCACTTTGGGTAAGATGGACATTTTAGTAATATTAAGTTTTCCATTCCATCAACATAAGATGTCTTTCCACTGATTTCTGTATTCTTTAATTTTCTTCATCAAGGTTTTATAGTTTTCAGTGTACAAGTCTTTTGCCTCCTTGGTTAAGTTTATTCATAAATATTTAATTATTTTTGGTGCTATTGTAAATTGAATTGTTTTCTTAATTTCCTTTTCAAATTGGTTATTGTTAGTGTATAGAAATGCAGCTAATTTTTGTATGCTGATTTTGTATCCTGCAACTTTACTGAATTTGTTTATTCTAACAGTGTTTTTGTGGAATCTTTAGGGTATGTTACATATAGGATAATGCTATTGGCAAACAGAGAAAATTTTCTTTCTTTTTTTCTGGTTTGGATGCTTTTTGTTTCTTTTTCTTGTCTAATTGCTCTAGCTGGGACTTCCACTACCATGTTCAATAAAAGTTGTGAGACTGGGCATCCTTGCCTTGTTCCTGATTTAGAAGACAAGCATTTAGTTTAAATTACTTTTGTTTTTGGTGAGGAAGATTGGCCCTGAGCTAACATCTGTTGCCAAACTTCCTCTTTTATTTGTTCTCCCCAATGCCCCAGTGCATAGTTGTATATCTTAGTCATAAGTCATTCTAGTTCTTCTATGTGGGATGCTGTCACAGCATGGCTTGATGAGTGGTGTGTAGGTCTGCGCCCAGGATCCAAACCAGTGAACCCAGGGCCACCCAAGAGGAGTGCATGAACTTAACCACTCGGCCACAGGCCCAGCCTCAGGCATTTGATTTTTCACCATTGAATATGATGTTAACTGTGAGCTTTTCATATATGGCCATTATTATATTGAGACAAATTCCTTTTACACATAGTGTTTTAGAGTTTTTATCATGGAAGAATGTTGAATTTTGTCAAATGCTTCTTCTACATCTATTGAGAAAATCATGTTACTTTATCTTTCATTGTGTTAATGTGGTATATGACATTAGTTAATTTGCATATGTTGAATGATCCTTTGCTTCCCAGGGCTAAATCCCACTTGGTTGTGGTGTATAATCCTTTTTTAAATTTTTTTTTCAAATCTTATGGAGATATAATTGATATAAACATTGTGTAAATTTAAGGTATACAACATGTTGATTTGATGCATGTATGTATTGCAATATGATTACCACTATAGTGTTAGCTAACATCTCCATCAAATCAAATAATTACTTTTCTTTTACATGATAAAAACATTTAAGATCTAATATCTTAGAAAACTTGAAATATATAGTAATGTATTGTTATCTGTAATCACAAAACTGTGCACTAGATCTCTAGAACATATTCATCTTCTAACTGGAAGTCTGTACACTTTGACCAACATCTCCCCATTTCCCCTACCCTCAGCCCCTGGTAACTACTATTCTACTCTCTGAGAGTTCAGCTTTTTCAGATTCCACATATAAGTGATAGCCTACAGTATTTGTCTTTCTTTCTCATTTATTTCACTTAGCATAGTGCCAACGACCAACCATATTGTTACAAATAGCAAGATTAACTTATTTCTCATGGCTGAATAATAATCCTATGTATATATATATATCTCACATCATTTTACCCATTCATCTGTTGTTGGAAACTCAGGTTGTTTCCATATCTTGACTATTGCAATAGACATGGGAGGGCTGAGATCTCTTTGACATACTGTTTTAATTTCCTCTGGATATTTACTGAGAAGTAGAATCATATGGTGGTTCTATTTTTAATTTTTTAAGGACTCTCCATATTTTTTTCCACAGTGGCTGTAGCAATGTACATTCCCACTAACAGTGCACCAGGGTTCACTTTTATTCATATCCTTGCCAACACTTAGCTCTTGTGCTTTTGATAATAGCCATTTTAACAGGCGTGCATTTCCATGATGATATGATATATAATATTATATCATCTAAAAATAAAGAGAAGTTTGCTTCTTCCTTTTCTATGCAGATACCTTTTATTTCTTTATCTTGCCTGATTTCTCTAGTTAGAACTGCCATTACTATGTTGTGAAAGCAGACACTCTTGTCCTGTTCCTGATCATGGAAGAAAAGGTTTCAACTTTTTACCATTAAGTTATGATGTTGAAAAAAATCCCATCTCAACTGCATAAAAAATAATAAAATACCTAAGAGTAAATTTAACCAAGCAAGTGAAAGAATGGTACACTGAAAACTACAAGTCATTGATGAAAGAAATTGAAGAAGACACAAATAAATGGAAAGATCTTCCATGCTCATAGATTGGCAGAATTAGTATTGCTAAAATGTCCTTACTACCCAAAGCAAGTTACAGATTTAATGCAATCTTTATCAAAATTTGAATGGCATTTTTCACAGAAATAGAAAAAACAATATTAAAATTTGTACAAAATTATAAAAGACCCTGAATAGCCAAAGCCGTATTGAGAAAGAAGAACAAAGCTGGAGACATCATGCTTCCTGATTTCAAACTATATTACAAAGCTATAGTAATCAAAAGAACATGGTATTGTCATAAGACAGACACATAGATCAACGGAACAGAACAGAGAGCCCAGAAATAAACCAATGCATGTATGCTCAATTAATTTACAACAAAGGTGCCAAGAACATAGAATGGGGAAAGGATAGTCTCTTCAATAAATGACTTTGGGCAAACTGGACAGCCTCATGCATAAAAATGAAATTGGGTTACTGTCTTATACCATACACAAAAATCAGCTCAAAATGGATTAAAGGCTTGAATAAACCATAAAACTCCTGGGAGAAATCATAGGTGGCAAGCTCCTTGGCATGGATCTGGGCAATTATTTTTGAGAGAGACACCAAAAGCACAGACAACAAAAGCAAAAACAAACAAGTGGGATTGCATCAAGCTAACAAGCTTTTGCACTGCAAAGAAAATGATTAACAAAATGAAATGTTTATTAGAATGTAAATTGGTGTAGCCACTATGGAAAACAATATGGAGATTCCTCAAAACATTAAAAATAGGGGGCCAGCTCCATGGCCTAATAGTTAAGTTTGGTGCACTCTGCTTCTGCAGCCTGGGTTCTGTTCCTGGGTGCAGACCTACACCACTTGTTGGCAGTCATGCTGTGGCGGCCATCCACATACAAAATAGAGGAAGACTGGCGCAGATGTTAGTTCAAGGCAAATCTTCCTCAAGCAAAAAGCAGATTGGCAACAGATGTTAACTCAGGGTGAATCTTCCTCACCAAAAAAAAATAATAATAATAATTAAAAAAAATTAAAAATAGAAATCCCCTAGATCCTGCAATTACATTTCTGTGTATTTATTTAAAGGAAACACAAACACTAACTCAAAAATGATATATACATCCCATGTCCATTGAAGCATTATTTACAATAGCCAAGACATGGGAGCAACCTAAATGTCCATTGATGGATAAATAAGGAAAATGTAGTAAATGGTATATTACTCCACCATAAAAAATAAAGCAATCTTGCCATCTGTGACAACATGAATAGAGCTTGAGGGCATTATGCTCAGTGAAATAAGTCAGACATAAAAAGTCAAATATCGTATGATCTCACTTTTGTGAAATCTAAAAGAAAAATGAACTTACAGAGAACAGATTGGTAGTTTCCAGAGGTGAGAGGTGAGGGGTGGACAAAATGGATGAAGGATGTCAAAAGGTAAAACTTCCAGTTATAAAATAAGTGTCATGGGATATAATGTACAGCCTGGTAACTATAGTTAATAATACTGTATTTTTCATTTGAAAGTTGCTGAGAGAGTAGATCTTAAAAGTTCTCATTGCAAGAAAAATATTGTAACTGTGTGGTGATGGATATTAGCTAGATTTATTGTGGTGATGATTTCACAATACATTCAAGTGTTGAATCATTGTGTTGTATAATTGTAATTAATATAATGTTATGTATCAGTTATATCTCAATAATAAAGGATGATGTTGGCTATGGGTTTGTCACATATGACCTTTATTATGTTGAGGCATGTTTCTTTTATTTCCAATTATTTGAGAATTTTTATCATGAAGAGATATTGTTGCTTGTTCAATGCCTTTCTGCATCTATTGAGATAATCATATGATTCTTATCTTTTATTCTATTAATCTAGTGTATCACATTTATTGATTTGTGTATGTTGAACCATCTTTGCATCCCAGAGATAAACCTTACTTCATCATGGTGTATGATCTTTTTAATGTGTTATGGAATTTGGCCTGCTAATATTTTGTTGAGATTTTTTGGATCTATATTCATCAGAATATTGATCTGTAGATTTCTTATAGTGTCACTGTCTGACTTTGGTATCAAGGTAATGCTGGCATCTAGAATAAGTTTGGAAGTGTTTCCTCCTCTTCAATGTTTTTGGAAGAGTTTGAGAAAGAGTGGCACTAACTCTTCTTTAAGTGTTTGGTAGAATTTACCTGTGAAGCCGTCTGGTCCTGGTTTTTCTTTATTGGCAGGTTTTTGAATACTTATTCAATCTCTTTACCTATTGTTGGTCTGTTTATATTTTCTAGCTCTTCCTGATTCAGTCTTGTTGTCTGTTTCAAGGAATTTACTCATTTCTGTTAGGTTATCCTATTTGTTGGCATATAATTGTTAATAGTAGTTTCTGATGATCCTGTGTATTTCTGCAGTGTTAATTATAATGTGTACTTTTTCATTTATGATTTTACTTGAGTCCTTTCTCCTTTTTCCTACTATAGCTAAGTATTTGTAAATTTTGTTTATCTTTTCAAAACAGCTGTCAGTTTTGTTGAGCTTTTGTTTTGTTTTTATGGTCTCTATTTCATTACTTTCTGCAGTAGTTTGTGTTATTTCCTTCCTCCTGATTAATTTGGGCTTAGTTTGTTCTTTTCGTAGTTATTTGAGAAGTAAGGTTACTTACTTGAGATCTTTCTTTTTTCTTAATATAGGCATTTAGCCCTGTAAACTTCTCTCTTAGAATTGCTCTTATAGCATCCCTTATGTTTTGGTATGTTGTGTTTTTATTTTCATTTGTTTCAAGATATCTTTTTAATTTCCCCTCTGATTTGTTCTTTGATCCATTCATTGTTCAGAAGTATGTTGCTTAGTCTCCATACATTTGTAGATTTTCCAGTTTTCCTCTTGTTGATTTCTAGTTTCATACCATTGTGGTCAAAAAAGATACTTGCTATGATTTAAATCTTTTCAAATTTTCTAAGTCTTGTTCTGTATCCCATCATGTAATCTATCCTGGATAATGTTCTGTGTTTCCCTGTGAAGAATGTGTATTCTGTTGTCATGGATAGAATGCCCTATATAAATCAGTTAGGTCCATTTGGTCCAAAGTATGATTCAATCAAACGTTTCCTTGTTAACTTTCTTTCTGGATGATGTATCCACTGCTGGAAGTGGAGTGTTGAATCTTCTACTATTATTGTATCATTGTCTGTTTCTCCCTGCAGATCTGTTTGTATTTGTTTCATATATTTAGGTTCTTTGATGTTGGGTATGTATATATTTACTACGGTTATGTCTTCTTGATGAGTTGACACCTTTATCATTATATAATAACCTTTGTCTCCTATTACCATCTTTTTGGCTTAAAGTCTGTTTTGTCTGCTATAAGTATAGATACCCATTCTCTCTTTTGGTTTTTACTTGCATGGAATATCTTTGTCCATACCTTCACTTTTTTCCTATGTGTGTTTTTAAAGCTGAAGTTAGTCTCTTGTAGGCAGCATATAGTGGGTCTTGTTTTTTTATCCATCCATCCATTCTGTGCATTTGATTGGAGAATTCAATCTATTTAGACTTAGATAAATTATTGATGTGTAAGGACTTATTATTGGCATCTTATTCTTTACTGTCTTTTTTTTAATTCCCTTGTTCCCGTTGTCTCTCTTGCAGTGTTTCTTTGTGAATTGATAATTTTCCATAGTGGCATCCTCTGATTCCCTTGTCTTTACCCTTTGTGAATCCACTATATGTTTTTGCTTTGTGGTTACCATGAGGCATAGGTAAAACATCTTATAGATATGTCTGTTTTATGCTGATAGCAACTTAAGTTCAAACACATGCAAAAATTCTAATTTTTTACTCCCCCCTTTTATTTTTTAATGTCACAATTTGTCTCCTTTTATATCATGTATTCATTAACAAATTTAGTAGCTATAGTTATTTTTGATACTCTTGTCCTTTAACCTTTATACTATAGTTTTACTCTGAAGGCGGTTAACACACCATCATATTACCCTATTGAAGTAGTATGTAAATTTGTATAATATTTTTATATTACTAGTAGTGTCCTTTTATTTCAGCTTGAAGAACTACTTGAAGCATTTCTTGTAAGCAAGGTTTAACGGTGATGAATTCCCTCAGCTGTTTTTGTCTAGGAATATCTTTATTTTCCCTTCATTTCTGAAAAATAACTTTTCCAGACAGAGTATTCTTGATTGGCATTTTTTTCATCACTTTCATTATATCATTCCACTCTCTCCTTGCCTTTTAATTTTTCTGCTAGGAAATCTGCTGATAGCCTAAAGGGGGTTCCTTTGTAGGATACAATCTTATTTTCTCTTGCTGCCTTTAGGATTCTTTGTCTTTGTTTTTTGATAATTTTATTTTATTGTATCTTAGAGAATGTCTTTTTGAATTTAAATAATGGGATGATCTATTAACTTCTTAAACTTGGATGTCCAAATCTCTTCCTAGGTTTGGGAAGTTCTCAGCCATTATTTCTTTAAATAACCTTTTTGCCCACTTCTCCTTCTCTCCTTTTTTTGGAACTTCAATGATGCAAGTATTGTTTTTTTTTTAAATGGCATCCCATAGATCACATAGGTTTTCTTCACTCTTTGTCATCCATTTTTTTATTTTCTCCTCAAACTGGATTATTTCAAAGTTCTTTTCCTCTGTTTCACTGATTCTTCTATTTGGTCTACCCTGCTGTTGACACCCTCTATTGCATTTTTTATTTCATTTATTGAATTCTTCAGCTCCAGAGTTTATGTTTAGTTCTTTTTAATGATTTCTACCTCTTTGCTAAATTTCTCATTTTGATTGTGTATTGTTTTTCTGATGTCATTGAATTGTATTTCTATGTTCTCTTGTAGCTCATTGAGTATCCTTAAAACAGCCATTTTGAATTCTTTGTTGGGTAAATCATACATCTCCATGTCTTTGGGTTCAGTTACTGTAAGATTATTATGATCTTTTGGTGTTGTAATGCTCCCTTGATTTTTCGTGTTCTTTGGATTTTTGCATTGCTGTTTTTGAATTTGAAGTAGCAATCATCCCCAATTTTTATCAACAGACTTCATGGTAGAAATACCTTTCATCAGTTCTGCTATAGATCAGAGACATTCTCAGACTTTGTATGGGTACACCAGCCTTATGCTTCTTGCTCCCTCTTGTGGCAGAATTTAGGCTTGCATGCCTTCTCTCCATCTACAATGCACCAAGCCACCTGCTGAGAGCCTCTCTTTAGTTTCCCCAAAGATGGCACTACAGCTCAAGTTTCTCATTTCTTCATTGTCCCAAGACTCTGGCCTGCTTTCTGTGCTCCCTGTTTACCAGGGTTTGCTCTCACCAGCACCCTCAGGAACTTGCACTGGGAGCAGTTTGAAGAATGGGGAGGTAGGTGGATTTGGCATGCAATGCACTGGGGGTGGCTGTGGGTCAGTTGAGGGGATCCATGGGTGAAATTTTTCCCCATGGCTCATAAGCTGGCTTCCTGTTGGAGTTCAGAATGCAGTTAGCAAGAACTGCATCCGTTTAATGACCCTTGGGAATCTTATATGCTGCTCTTCCAATCTAATCTCTCTTCCCAGTTATGGAGCTCCCCACTTTAATGCTCTGAATGCTGCAAGAGAAATGAGTCTTTTGGGCAGCATCTTGCACAGCTGGGAAGCCAGGTGTTTACTCACCAGCTTTCCCTTTCCCTTGCCAGAGAAATCACAGACCATATAGTTTAACCTTTAGCTGTGCCACCTTGGGGGAAAGGTAATTTTGGCAATTCATGTTGTTCCTCTTACCTTCTCCAATGCATCTAGACTCATATATATATTTTTTTACCCATTGGAGTGCTGTAACTTCAACTCTGGAAACATGGACCTCCACAAAGGCTCTCTTATCTGTAGGTGACAGCCCAAGTCAGTGTTCTGCAGGGACTCCCAGACCAGGGCTGAGAGGGGCCAGGACTGGTTCACAGTCTCTTGTAGGTTCCATAGCTGGAATTGAAGTCGATCTGCCTATTACGTGATGCACTAGTGAGTGAGACTCCCCCAGGTCTCTTGGTGTATGGTGTTGGTTCCCACAATTCCCACAGGGGCAATTCTATTCGTGGATGGAGCCAGATTTTTGTTGTTGCTGGGAGGGACAAAAATGAAGCTTATCTTATGCTGCCATGATGCTTATGTCACTCCTATATTCCTTTTAATATACTATTGAATTTGGTATTTTGTTGCTAGTATTTTATTTATGACTTTTGCATTTATGTTCATTAGAGATACTGACCTATGGTTTTCTTTTCATATAGTATCTTTGTCTGTCTTTGGTATCAGGGTAATTTTTGCCTCATCAAATGAGTTTGGAGGTGTTCTTTTTTGTTTAATAGGTTGGAAGAGTTTAAGAAGGATTTGTGTTGATTTTTCTTTAGAAGTTTTGTACTATCCACCAGTGAGGCCATCTGATCATAGGCTGTTTATTGTTGTTAGGAGGCTTTTCATTGCTGATTCAATCTCTTTATTCCTTATAGGTCTGTTTAGATTTTCTGTTTCTTCATGATTCAGTCTTGGTAGGTTGTATATTTCTAGGAACTTATCCATTTCTTTTAGGTTATCAAATTTCTTGGCATATAATTTTTCACAATATTCTCTTGTGACCCTTCTTATTTCTGTGGCATCAGTTGCTATTTCTCCTTTTATTTCTGTTCTCATTTATTTAATTCTTCTCTCTTTTTTTCTTAGTAGACTAAGTAGATTGTAGGCATGCTCAAATCTTCTCCCTCCTTCCCTGTGGAGAAGCCTCACTTTCTGTACCTTCTTTCAATTTTGCAGAGCTGTGCCAGCCTTAGCAAGCCTCCCTCTCCTTTTCCTTTTTGCTTGATTTACCCCTAGCATATGAAGTATGCCAGTTTTCAGTGCTTCATGTGAGGCCAGACAATAATTAGCTACTTGGGCACACTAAAAATCTGGGACATTGGAAGCATGCTCCACTCTCTCCTTCTGAGGGAAAAGTCACAGGCCTAGGTGATCTCTCTTGATGCCAAGCTCTTTTGGCTTGAGGGAGGGGCTAAGTAAAAGTAAAACTCTTCTAACTGGTTTAAAGGCACTGTTCTCAGTTTTGTGCTCATCTGGATTACTTCAACTTCTTAGCTGGTTTCTGGACCACTCATAAGTGTAATTTGGCCCATATATCATTGTTAAACAGGTGCTTCTATGGGGGAATGAAGGCTGGGATTTTCTTTTCTACCATCTTGCTCCATGTCACTTTCATGTTATTCCTTATAATAAAAAAATATTGCTCTTAAAAGGTAATATATTCTCTGTCAGCTAGTACCTACCTTTTAAAAAAGAGTTTTACTTAACTTAATTTTAGTTATGGTGTCGTGATTTAGATTCTCTATCCCATATTCCTTTGTCCAATTGGTTATGAACCAGGAGATTAATTTTGTTGACCTCTCTAGCCGTTTTTGTTGTGTTACATGAATCAGATTTCCAGTTGGCCACTGACTGACCCAGCTCCTTTTGGTAAATGTCTTATGATAGCTGCTTTTGAAGAGAAAAACTCACTGTAAAGATAGGGATTTTATTTACAAAGGTATGATTTTTCTCTCTACCTACACTAAGAAATAATGTATCTATTTGGCACCAACATAACTGAAAATGGAATAATTTTTTTCCAGATATTTTTTAACAGAGAAATGCAAAACTCAGCAGTTCCTGGTGAGACGTATCAATAAAATATTCTTCAAGTCTATCTAAAGCAAAAAAATTATTTTAGCAATAAGTGATATTTGAGTGTTTATAGTAAAATATAATAGACTATTTGATAACATTCAGGAAAATGTAGAATGTTAGTTATTAATGTTTTGACAGAGGACATTGTCAAGAATGGTAAGATAATGAATTGAAAAGAAAAGTTTGACAGTATAATTCCGTTTCTCATAGTACATACTGAAAGTGTGTTATTGTAGATTTATGCAAAAGAATCTAGCTGGTAGTAGTTGCTTGCACCTCCAATATTTCATCTCTACACATACCATTGTGTTTCCAGTCAGATAGTGAAACTGTATAGGAGAATCTCTGTTTAAAAATCTATATAACACATAGCAAAGATAATAAAAACAGTGCTGAATCTTGACTAAAATTATACACATTGCATCTAGAAAATGAAGCATACCGAACCTTTCCTCTCTTGTAAATTTAGGAAAACATTGTCTTACATTTAATACTTAGAATTTAATAAGAAAATAATCAATTGTTAATCAATGTGAGTAGCACTCATTTTTACCAAGGGTGCATTATATATTGGGATTTAGCATCAATATTTAAAACTGATCTCTAGTAATTTTTCGAAAGTGAAGACAAAACAGACAAGTTAAACAGTTTCAAATTGATCTCAACGTTGTACTAAAGGAAAAAGGTCAATCAAGTTTCATTAACCACATATAATTCACGTGAATGTTAGCTTCACATTTGGATAACTTTATTAATTTATCACTTAGAAAATAATGTCAATAACAAAATAATATTTTGCTTTATATTTATCTTCTAATGATGTCAAAATGATAATAAATTTAGAAACGATTCTTTCTAAAAAGTATACCAGATATATTGATTGAGCTGAAGTAGTTAAAATGATGGTTTACAATATGGTTGCTTAGTAACCATGTATTACACATATAGCTAATGAAGAACACCGTTCCATTTAATCTTAAGAAAGCGTTTACTTGCAATATGTTGGTGTCTAATTAGACAAGATACTCTCTCATGTTTCTTTAAAGATTGATTGACTCTCCTTTCACATGAGGAATCCTTATGCAACATTATCAATTTTGAAGATATGTAGCAACTGAGAGAGGTTATGGGTTGTAAAATGAATTTTGATAAGAGGTAGCCATCCCCTTTTCAGTAGTGTAAATGGGAACCAGAATGTATAATCCATAGTTTAGTTAGGTGCTTAACTTTCTAAATATTTAGTGGTCAAAATAACTGTTACTGTTTCAACTTTTAACAGCAAACACAGTCCTCGGCTTCTAAGAGAGGAGAGAAATCACATCACACTATATAATTCTTCACATACTGCCAGTTACTTACTCCCAATTCTTTTGTTTTATTTACCAGCTCTTTGTCACAGATACGACTTCTTTTTATAAAAACCGATGGATAACTTTCATGTGACAGCACGTGGTCACCTACAGAAGATTCTAGTCCACAGTTGATTTATGAACCTCTGTACCACTAAGTAAATTAGTCTTACCCAGGGGTACTGAAACTTAAAGCTTGAAGATATGCTTGAGAATTAAGATGATTATAATCTTCATTCAAGAAAAATGTTCATAGCAGTCTTTTCCTTTAATGCTGACAGTGATAACCTTCTTGAAAAATAAGTGCAAAATCTCATTCCAACTTGTTCTTTTGGCCTGGTACCAGCAGGAGTTTTGCCAAATGAAAGATATTTGGACTCTCTTTTTGTGTGAGTGGCTTTCCCAGCTGCCTTTCACTCAGTTAAAGAATAATGCCTTCAGCCAGCCAGCCCGAAGGTTTTGGAGAGATGTTGCATTCTTTTATTTATACGATGTGAGGGATCCAGGCTGTGTAGAAAGCCTTACAGGACAGTTGGACAAAGTCTATCTTCCTGGAACAGCATCTCCAAGTCCCTTCTGCCACTGCTATGTCTGCCACCTGTCCAAATTCTTCATGTTCCTTGTTTCTCTGAGAATGTATTACATTCTTTGAACTACATATCACATTTTGCTTGTGTGTGAGAGAGTAGTAATCCCTGATAAGACTAGCTTCCCTAATATTGAGAATGTCCAGAGGTTATATAACATGCTATTCTCCACAAAAATATCACGCAATACTTAGCAAATAGTGTATTCAAAGATCTATTCTCTCAACTAATAATTTTTAGCACTTGATTGTATTTCCTATATTATTTTTATTTGACCCATATGTGTATATCTTATGTTCCTAATCAATAACTAGTTCTTTAATGGCAATGCTTCTTTGTTATATGCAGAAATCTCACATAAGACTGTTTACAAAGAGTGTATTCAAAAAAGATGGTTTGTTTGCTTACAATGTGCCAGGTATTATATGTTTTATGTGTGTTATATCTTAACAAACTTTTAAGTTAAGTACTATTATCATCGCTATTTTAATGGTGAAGAAATAGAATTTTAGAGGCTTGTTCAAAGTTATAAGCTATTAAACAAAATAACTGAAATTCAAACCCAAGCTAACTGTAAAGATTTTTCAGTTAACGCAAAAATATACCACCACTCACTTTTCCATCCTCTTTAAAATCAGGCATCACTAAACCCATTGGCTTTCTATGAAGTCACCCATCTCTACACGTGCCTAAAATAAATCGTAATTTCTGTCATATCTGTATTTCTTGATGCCCATCTAGCCCAATTCTTGCCACCAACCTGTAGTTAGAGCATGATATCTATGACAAGAGAAATGACAGTCTTTTTTTTCTAATTGTGAAATTTAAGGTTCTATATCCTTTGTAAAATGGAGTGCTTATAGCCTCTCTGCTGAGCCTTAAAAACTAGTTTGTAAAAGATGTATTCAATCTCATGTTTTGTGGAGGGTTTTGCACACACTCTTCTTACTTAATAATGTTTATTGTAAATGTTTTAATAATAATCACAATAATTTGTTATCTTCATTCTAGGTAGCCACTATATCCATTGTAGATATCACTAACTAAATTTACATGGAAGACAGAATCTACTGTTATATATTTTTCACTCTCCATTTTCTAGGTACTTTGTGAAATTGATGAAGGTGTGTGTGTGTGTGTGTGTGCAGATGGTGGAACAGGGGGCTTGTTTTTCTATGGGAAACTTTGGAGCATGTTTGTGGATAGTCCAATGGCTTAATTGAATCAAGTCATTTGCTTTTAATAGCTCTTCTCCCACAGCCCAGTGAAACCTAGACCCGTCACAAAAGATGTTAATCCTGGTCTTAAAATAGTGCCTTCTGTTGGGACCCACAGGCTGTGCCTTAGCAACTGGTCATTTCATTACTTCTTTTGCATACAATTTTAAGCGATAAATCTGCTAGTTCTATCATGAAGATTGGAATTGCTGCTCTCATAGCAGGAATTATTGGTGCTCTTGGCATTATCCTGTTTCTTGTAGCATTTGGAACAGAATATTGGTTACTTGCAACGGAGACCTGTGAAAGTTTTGACTCTAAGAATGGAACTTTAGACATTGAAGAAGAGGTAAACAGAAATCTAATGAATTTACTCTAAATAATTATGGAATTTCAAATAATTACACAGAAAGAAAACGTGTTTTAAAAATTAACATGCTAGCATTGTAAGATGATTCTTTGGATTTTAATTTTAATAGATGCTCTTTTTAAATTTTGTAAATAGTTTCTAGGATTGATTTGTAGATTGGAGATATGGAACACAGGATTATCCTTATAGGAAAGATTGGCATATTAAGTGGGATATATGACAGATAGCTTGAATACATTTTGTTGCATGTTTATAACGTCAAGAATATTATTCTCATAATAAAACCTAGCAATCTTGATTATTAGTTTGAAAAATGTTCTTATGGTTGTGATTTTATTTTTAGTTATTTTTTTGATTAAAACTAAGGACTGGATTTTCCAAAAATACAAATTTTTAACAGTTGGATCGACAAAGCTAAATTCAAGACTTGGGAGGGGAAATAAAAGCAAATATTTCTACCTAATCATTAAATTGATTCAAAATGTTTAAAAAACTTGCAATATTATGTTTGTCTAGATGAACTCTCTTGAGAAAAAAATATTTTCTCTTTCAAGACTTCTGCAATTTGCTGTTGTTTTGTTATACCTTTAGTCCAATAAGAAAGGCTATTTTATGGAAAAGTTTACTTATGAGCCAAAACCTTTTTTCAAACATCAAAGTCGGGAAACTCAAATATAATCACATTACAATAATACACATCATTCATTGTTAAACAATTGTAATTGTTCTTGCAATGTTTTCTTCTGGAAAAATATAATCTCTGAAGTGATTCTCCAGTAAAGAAGAAAAGCCATTGCTCCTCTTAAAGAGTCAGTACCACAGTGCTACATCGCAGCCTGAACCAAACTTCTCTGGATTGCTCTGTGTGAGGAATGTGGAAATGCTGATGTCTTCGTTCTCAAAAAATTCAGAGGTTGACTAAAGTTTTCTCTCATGCCATTATTCTTTGTTTTGTATCCCATTTTTCCTTTCAGATGGGCTTCCATTTCTGCAGTTCCTAAAGTACTCCATGCTCTTCACCCAGCAATAATGAAAACCTGCTGCCAGCTAAAGCTCTGATTTACTTATTTATCCATAGATGATGGGTTAATGTTAAAGTACTACCACTCCCAGGAGTATTTGTATTCTAAAGAGATGAAATGAATGCATTTCTAATAGTAGATTCAGGGAAACTTAATCTTGGCAGCAGGGAGATTTTCTAAGGGGATATCTTTTGGCATCTGTGATACCATATTACTTAGGCTGCCATGTACTCCATGTGCATCCGTGATTAGTTAGAAGTCTTAGATAGGAACTGTCAGTTCTCCCCAGGGAATAGTACTAGATGTCTATGAACAGCACTTTCAGACAACAAATAGAATCCTAGAATGTTAGAACTGGAAGTGATCTTACAAATCATCTGGTCAAAGCTGTAATAAGCACCAGTCACCTCATTCTGCAACCAGTGCTATTTTCATTACACTAAGTTGATGGCATTGCTTACAAAAATAGAATCTAAAGCAACCAGTACATTGACTAACACACATTTGACTCTCAGTTCACATTTACTGAATGAATTATACAGACAAGGAAATTAATGTTCAAAAAGGAGAAGTGACTTACTCAAGTTTGCTGATAATTTTATTACTTCAGGATATATTTCATATTTCCTGCATGTATGTAAGAAGCAAATATCATATCTGGAGCTGATGTCTTATAAATAGGAAATAATTAACAAGTCAATTAATTATTTAACATTTCTGTTGTCGCTATAATAATTAATATGTTTGAATAAAGATGTCTCCAAGTCATCAAGAGTATATGGTGCTTAGCAGTAGCAGAGAAAATGAGTTTGTATTTGTAAATTTCATAGACATGTACTTCCTAACAATCACTTACACTCATAGAAAACTTTTTCCATAATGATAATTGTCAGCAAGGCATAAAAATATTATTTAAGCTAGCAAATGTTTTAATTATAGAAGTGTAAAAAGAAACCTTATTGATGATGGTAGTAATTATTATTCTGGACTATCTCTATACTGTTTCTACATTAAGAATACTATTTAAAATGGCACTTGCTGGAAATAAAAAATTGATAAAAATAGTGAATCAGAAGATCTCAAATAGTGTTTATTTAATGCATTTATTTCTGTTTTCTAATAAAGAATTGCATAGTATGAGAAGCTAGTATTACACTTACATGGAGAAAGCAGAGAATAATATGAAAACATAATGTACATATTAGCTTTTCTTTTGTGTGAGGAAGACTGGCCCTGAGCTAAGATCTGTCACCAATCTTCCTCTGTTCGCTTGAAGAAGATTGTCGCTGAGCTAACATCTGTGCTGATCTCCCTGTATTTTATGTGGGATGCCACCACAGCATGGCTTAACGAGTGGTGTTAATTCTCAACCTGCAAGTCTTGGGCCCCTGAAGTGGAGCACTAGAGCTTAACCACTATGCCACCAGTCCAGCCCCTGTACATATTAGCTTTTGCTTGTCAGCAGCATATAACATAGTCTTGTTGAGCAATAAAAATAGAGGAACAGAGAGAGAAAAAGAAAAAGATCCACAGCTAATCTCTTATCTTATGTTGGTTGTCAATTCCCACCCACATTCTTCTCATAATACACACCTAATCATTGCTGCTAGCAAATGGAACAATTGAAAAATTACACCTGTAGCTTCTTTCCTAGTCAGCCACTGTTGAACTTAAGAATTCTCAAACTACTGTGTGCTAGAATTACCTGGGGAGATTTCTTTTTAATGTGATTTCCTGGCCTTCACTGCTCAGAGAGTTTGAGTCAATAAGTCTAAGTCTAATAATCCACAGTTTTAACATTTGGATCTTAATCTAAGGTTAGAGAACATACCCAATATATAGTCTAGAGATTGAGAGAAGTATTGAAAGCTGTCTTTACATTAACCAAATACATTAATCATATGAAATAGTCACATTCCTTTGGTTTTCACTAATATAGCTCACTTGGAAGCGTACTGCATTTTCCATGTTTTTAAATATAATTTTCTTTACAGCTATTTAAAATTAAAAGATTACACAAGTATTCAGAAATTATATTTAGATGGCTTAAGAGAATAAACTGTTGAATCCTCCTCAAACATTTAGAAACACAAATTTACGTTAGAAAAGATACCTATTAGTTAAGTTGAGCTCCCTAAGGACTGCTAGTAAACAATGCACTTTTAAAGTCTAGTTTAAATAACTATGTACTTGGAAGTAATAAAACTAGATTTATTAAAATACATCTTTTAGTCTAGACTTTCTACTAGTCAATAAGAGTACCTTGTACTCTTCGGCATATTCCTAGTCACAACACTTTGAAAATTTTTAACACTGGAGATACCATGGTTACAATATTTTTCAATGCATCTTTTTTCCTTAGAGACATTTTTCCCAGTCAGATTAGTGCAAATTAGCAACACAAATGGTGCCACTTCAGGATCTCAACTCATTGGCTGTGACCATGGAAAGAGGGCCTGCTATGATTGTTAAGTCAAAGTTATAGTGTAATGGTTCTCTAAGTTATTATTTAGGGGGATGCATAGGAAAAATATATAATCTTTAAGGAAAACAAAAATTTTAGAGTATATTTATGTGTATCTTAGTGAGGCAAATGTTTGATTTTTTTTATGAGAGTGCTAAACTCTCAATCGCACTGCACAGAATCAACGGACTCTTTCTCAAGTCCTTCTATAATTAAGGAGTTTGTGAAACCTATGCTCTCCATTTAAATTGCTGTTAATTAGGCAGTCAGTGAACCAAAGACATGAATTGAGCCCATTCTAGGCCCGATACGTGCATCTAATACCCTTATTCTTAATTTTTAAATTTTTGACATTTAAAACTTTTCATTGCAAAAAAATTTAAAAACACAATAATAGAGGGAATAGTATAATGATCATTTATCTACCTACACCAGACTTCAAAACTATTTTTTTTGAGCAATATAAAGCCTCCCTATTCAGATTAAATTACACTAACAGCAGCAATGGCATCACTTGGGAGCTTCTTGGAAATGTGGAATTTTAGGCCTCTTTCAGATGAAATAAACCAGAATGTACATCTTAACAAGATCTCTAGTCTATTTTCATACAAATTAAAATTTGAGAAGCACATGTACAAAGCAAATGCCAGATGGCACTTCCTATAATGCACTTCCTACCCTGCAAATAAATAGTATGTTATAGAATTCCATGCAAAATGAGATTTCATTTGTGGAGCCAAATTTTCAAAAGGTTGAATATTTGTTTTTATAGAATGATGAAGATGTGAGAGACCATGAGGAAATGTCTTTTATATACCATCATGAAGGCTTCTTCTGGAGGTGCTGGTTCTTTGGAGATGATCCACAAACTTCAGTCTGGAGATACTGGTTTAGTGAGTATGAGATATTACCATGTGATATTTTAAACGTACGGCCTCAGCTTCAAAAATAATATCTTATACAGGAATTGAAGGGGATATATATTGAGATGTATATTCAATATTAAAAGCCCAAGATTGGAGGGGAACACCTTCTGTTTTCATTAGTTGGTGGCCTAGAAGGCAACTGGTTATTTTGAAGCCATCTGAGTAAGATCCTACTTGCCATAGAGTCAGACACAAAATCGTCGATGTTTTCTTCCAAGATTAGATAGTTGTCTTAGCTGGTTACTTATGCCTTTCTATATAATTGTAAGTTGCTAAAATGTAATTAAAGTTAAAAATGTGGCAACATAAAGCTTCAAAATATAGGGGCTTCATTTAATTTATGCTTAATTATTTTAAAAATTACATTCTTTTTAACAACTGACCAGGGTTTCACCTACCTGCTGAAATAATTTTATGCACTAGAGACAGGTCTTCTAATCCTTGCTTTATCACTTTCTAATTGTGTGACCATTGGCAAATTGCTTAACCTCTCTTTGCTTATTTTTAAAACATGGCTATTTCCAACATGTTTATCAATGTTAATATGTAGCACTAATGAGGTTAATAAAAAAATTCAGCCCTGTCTTTTTCTGGATATTCTGTCTCTCCATCAAGCTACAAATCTAATTAATGGCAATCAATGAATTTAGGTTTGAGTAAAATTAAAAAGTTAAAACATGGTCACGGATCATATCTATTTAACTAGCTGATTTTAGCACATAATGGTTCTTAAAATAATATATTAAATTAATAAGAAGAATCTAAATACAAATAAAGAATATGATTAAGAACTCTAACACACTACTCCTTCAAGTACTCCTGGTCACTGTTGTAATACTAGAATGTGTGTATCAAAGAGCAAATGCTGTTTGTTTTTTAATAATCCAATAATTTAGGGATCTTATTTGCAAGTGTGCTTAAGAGGCTTTTGTTTCTATCAATCAGTAAAGTAATTATAATGTCGATACAAGTAGAGTCCTCTTTCAGAACTCATCAGCATACAGATTTACTCAAAGAGATATTTATCAAGAACATCATATATTTACAGTACTGTGCTAAGCTAGGACGTCATTGGATGCAATCCATCTCCTTCAAGAGTTTGTTCACTAATTGATGTCAGACATAAACACATCCACAAATACCACAAAAAAGACAAGGATGTAGTTGATGTCACAAGGCAGTATAAGCTATATACCATAAGTATAGGCATTAAATATTTAAAAGGTCAAAGGAAAGAGAGGGATTTAAGAACTATGGTTGTCAGGGATGGTTTATTGTTGGAGACAGAAGTTAAATTAAGTCCTGAATGGTAGGAAATATTTGGGCAGAGACTTAGAAAGGTAGAGTATACTGACGAGTATGAATAAAGATAAAGAGATAGGAAAAAAGCTTCACACTTTTAAGACAGTGGGTAGATCACTCTGTCACTGAGAGTTCATGGAGGGGTGTGGTTGGATATCAGATCTGAAAGTATATTTGGGCCAGACTGTGAAGAAGAATAAATAAACAACAGTGGCAAACCACAAATCTGGTTATATAATGACTCAATTAAAATACTTTCCATTAATATGCTGTGTAAACCCTACCACATTTTTAAAAAATCCATTGTATTTGAATAATCTTACAATAAAAATGAAGATATTTGAAAATATCAGAAAACTTATATCCAAAAATGTTAGTAGTCATTATGGTCTCTGTGCAAATTTGCTCATTGGGTAGAGAGTCCACATTGGAGAGAGCAAGCTGAAATGACTAGAGGCTGCCACCTGACCCCCATCATGCATTCATCGCATGAAGGCATCATTTGGGTCTCTTGTCCCCAATTTTGCTGAAAAAGTGCAGGGTTCTGCCCAGGGGGAAAGTTAGGCAAGAGATACAGGCCATAAGATCAAATAGCCCTGCAACTCTGCCTGAAGAACTGACTAATTTGGAACAGAGATTGGAGAACTCCTTGTCCAAGAGTGTTATCAAAAACATGGAGATCTTTCTGGAGAGAAATTAAGAAGAGGCTGTTAGCAATGTGGTGCAAACAAAACAATAAAGCAGACAGCAGATTAATAGGTAGACCTAAGAAAGACAACCAAAAAGAGTACTCTTGGGAGTACTGTCAATTCCAGTGGTTGGGAAAACTGTACACATGTGCTAAGCTGTACCCACTCATAAGGAATCAGAGCAAGATGTGTAGGGCAGATGTGGTAGCATTTCCCAATACATACATCAACACAGAACTGAAGCCTGACTGGCATAAGGGGTTTAAACACAATCTATGATCAAACGCTGACTAGACAATAAGCTACTCTGACCCAGGGTCAACTCTTAGGAATCTAGGTTTAAAAATAATATCACATACATCCTAGAAATCCTAGAAGTCTGTGTACATGCCCAAGCCTGCACTCTCTTAGGAGTTATCAGAGAAGGAATCTCCAAACTACTAGTGCTTGGATGGACGTGGGACAAAAATACATTAAGTAAATCATGATTAAAAGATTAAAGGGATGCATTATGACAATGTCTCATCAAATTGTGAACATCAATAAAAAGAAATTATTTTAATAAATCATGATTTTGGAGTTGAAAGTTGGATAATCACACTGAAAAATTTACTACAGGGGCTCAATAGTACACTTGAGATAGCAGAAGAAAAAAATCAAAATTTAAGAAAGTTCTATAGAGATGATAAAATATGAAGAACAGAGAGAAGGAAGAATGAAGAAAAAGAAACCAAGTGTCAGAGAAATGTGGACATTATGAAGCGCAGCAACATATATGTAATAGGAGTGCCAGAAGACAAAGAGAGAAAGGGACTAAAAAAATATTTGAAGAAATAAAGGCAGAAAATTTCCAAAATTTGATGAGATACTTTAACTTACATATCAGGCAGTTCAACAAATTCCAAGAAGGATAAACACAAAGAGATCTGCACCCAGACACATCATAGTCAAAATGTTTAAAGTGAAAGATGAAATCTTTGAAGAAGCAAGAGAAAATCAACTCACCATGTACAAAGCAACACCAAATAAGATTAATAGCTAACTTCTGTTCAGAAACAATGGAGGCCAGAAAATAATTGAATGATATGTCAAAATGTTGACAGTTAAGAAAAAAAAAAGAAAAAGGAAAAGAGCAACTGTCAACAAAGAGTTTTATATTCATCAAAATCATCTTTCAAAAATAAAGGCAAAATGACATTCCCAGGTTAATGAAATGGAGAGAATTCATTACTACTAGGCCTGCATTACAATAAATACTAGAGGAAGATTTTCAGGCTGAAAGGAAGTGACCTTACACAGTAATTTACATCCACACGAAAAAACGAAGTGCATTCAGTAAAGGCAACTATGTAGGTAATTACAAAATATAGTATAATCTTACTGTTGGGGCTATAATAGAAATTTAGTATATTTGATAATAATAGCACAAAGAAGGGTAGAAACATAGTTGTATTGGAGTAAGGAAATGACACCAGATGGCAACTCAAACCTGAAGGAAAAAATGAAGAGAGAACCAGAAATGTTAAAAAAAGATTAATACAACACATTTTATAAAAATACATATGTACAAGCTCTTTATTTTTCTATCAGCTTTTCAAAAACATAAAACTATACGAGGTAATAATTATAACTATGAATTTATAGTTTTTAACATACTTAGATGCAATAAATGTATGTGACTTATAGCCAAAAAATTTAGGGAGAGGAGAAGGGGCGGAGCAAAATGGCAGGGTGAGCTGACCTGGGATTCTCTCCCCTCCAAAATACAACAAAAGATTGGAAGAACTGAATTTCAGAGAATAAACATAATGCCAGCTCGTTAGAGACCTACAATACCAAGAAGGCGGAGATCATAAACTTTGCTCACACCCTCAGAGGCGCTGGAATGGTAGGAGAGAACATCGCTCCCTCCCCTAGAGTCTGTGATTGCTGCGGCGCGGGTCGGGAAGGAGCGGGGGAGGGGCCGTGCGACTGGAGGATCATCCAGGACTCCTGCTGCTGATTCAGTGGAGACCCACTGACGGGGGGAAAGCTTCCGTCCGCGGGGACCCTATAAATCAAGGGCCTTGGGAGACCAGAGAACAGAACTGATCTGAACCCAGACCAGCGTGTGTGAGTAACAGCCCCTCCCCCCACGGCAAAGCCAGTGGGCGCAGCCATCTTGCCCCAAGGCGGAGAGCTCATAACTCGCGGCTCTTGACCCCCATCTAGTGGCGAAAGGCTGTAACTGCAACTGAATTCTACCACCATGTGAAAAAACCACTCCTCTACCATCCAGCAATTTATAAAAGCCCCAGACCAGAAGGAAAACAATAAAAACATAGAATTAAGTCCAGAGGACTTGGAATTAGGTAAACTAAGTGATAATGCGTTCAGAGCAGCTATAATCAAAAAACTCAATGAGGTAGAGAGAAAGATAGAGAAACAAGCTGAGTTCTGGAGTTACTTCACAAAAGAGATTGAAATCATAAAGAAAAATCAAACAGAATTACTTGAGATGAAAAACACAATGGACCAGCTAAAACAGAATACGGATTACCTGAATGCCCGTGTAGACAACATAGAGGAGAAAATTAGCATAATCGAAGATAGACAGGCTGAATGGCGCCAGACAGAGGAAGAAAGAGAACTAAGAATTAAAAAAAATGAGGAAAATCTCCGAGAGATAATGGATTCAATGAGGAGTAAGAACATAAGGATCATAGGAATTCCCGAGAATATGGAAAAGGAAAATGGAGCAGAAAGTGTGCTTAAGGAAATTATTGAAGAGTACTTCCCAAATCTAGGGATCGATGGAGAAATGTGTGTAGAGGAGGGTTTTAGATCTCCTAGATTTGTCAATGTAAAAAGAGCTACCCCAAGGCACATAGTAGTAAAGTTGGCAAAAAGGAATGATAAGGAAAGAATACTCAGGGAAGTAAGGAAAAAAAAGAGAATACCCTATAAAGGAGCCCCTATCAGACTGTCAGCGGATTTCTCTACAGAAACCCTACAAGCTAGGAGAGAATGGAGTGACATATTCAAAGCTTTAAGGATAAAAATCTTCAGCCAAGAATACTCTATCCAGCAAGAATTTCCTTCAGATATGAGGGAGAAATTAAATCTTTTCCAGAAAAACAAAAGTTAAGGGAATTTGTAACTAAAAGCCCTCCACTACAAGAAATCCTCAAGAAGGCTCTCATACCTGAAAAAAGAAAAAAGGGAGAAAGGGGACACAATCCACAGACTAGGGAGACCGATGGATAGAACCAGAACAGGATAGCAAATATTCAATTATAGCATTACGGTAAAGGTAAGGAAACTACCAAAACAAGGACAATCTTAGCACTCTAAGTACCAATTAATAAGATGAGTTGGAATAAAAAAATGAAAATAATTATTTAGGAGGGGAAGAGCAAAGGGTCTAAATCAGTATTGGTCAAGTAAGTAAGAGACCACCGGAGAATAGACTATATTATACACGAGATTCTAAATACAAACTTCAAGGTAGACACTAAAATAAAGTACAGAACAGAGTCACAAATCATAAATGAGGAAAAATCTAAGAAATCCAGCATAAGAAATTGCAGTATTAAATGGGTAGTCTAAAGCAAACAGGAAAAGAAACACAGGAAAACAAGATAATGAGTGACAGATTAACAGCACTAAGTCCACATGCATCAATAATCACTCTCAATGTGAACGGATTGAACTCTCCAATAAAAAGACACAGAGTGGCAAAATGGATTGAAGAACATGATCCAACAATTTGTTGCCTCCAGGAAACACACCTCAGCCCCAAGGACAAACACAGACTTAGGGTGAAGGGGTGGAGGACAATACTTCAAGCAAATAGCAAGGAAAAAAAGGCAGGTGTTGCAATTCTCATATCAGACCAAGTGGATTTCAGAATAAGACAGGTAAAGAGAGACACAGAGGGACAATATATAACGATCAAAGGGACACTTCATCAAGAAGAAATAATGCTTATAAATATCTATGCACCCAACACAGGAGCACCAAGATTCATAAAGCAACTATTAACAGACCTAAAGGAAGATGTTAAAAACAACACAATAATAGTAGGGGACCTCAACACCCCACTCACATCAATGGAAAGATCATCCAGACAGAAAATCAACAAGGAAATAGTGGAGCTAAATGAAAAACTAAAACAATTGGACTTAATAGACATATATAGATCACTTCACCCTGAAAGAGCTGAATACACATTCTTCTCAAGTGCACATGGAACATTCTCTAGGATAGACCATATGTTGGGAAACAAGGCAAGCCTCTACAAATTTAAAAAAATTGAAATAATAACAAGCATCTTCTCAGATCATAGTGCTATAAGGCTAGAAATTAATTACAAGAAAAAAGCTGAGAAAGGCACAAAGATGTGGAGACTAAAGAACACACTACTGAACAAGCAATGGATCATTGAAGAAATTAAAGAAGAAACAAAAAAATACCTTGAAACAAATGAAAATGATAGCATGCCATACCTCATATGGGATACAGCAAAAGCTGTATTAAGAGGAAAATTCATCGCAATACAGGCACATCTTAACAAACAAGAAAAATCCCAAATAAGCAACCTTAAAGCACACCTAACTGAACTAGAGAAAAAAGAACAAATGAAGCCCAAAGTCAGCAGAAGGAGAGAAATAATAAAAATCAGAGCAGAAATAAATACTATTGAAATGAAAAAGGCAGTAAAAAGGATCAATGAGACAAAGAGCTGGTTTTTTGAGAAGATAAATAAAATTGACAAACCGCTAGCCAGACTTACAAAGAAAAAAAGGGAGAAAGCTCAAATAAACAAAATCAGAAATGAGCGAGGGGAAATAACAACAGACTCTGCAGAAATACAACAGATTATAAGAGAATACTACAAAAAACTATATGCCAACAGAATGGATAACCTAGAGGAAATGGATAAATTCTTGGACTCCTACAATCTCCCAAAGCTCACTCAAGAAAAGGCAGACAATTTGAACAGACCAATCACAAGGAAAGAGATTGAAGCAGCAATCAAAAACATCCCAAAGAATAAAACCCCGGGACCAGATGGCTTTCCTGGGGAATTCTACCAAACTTTCAGAGAGGATTTAATACCTATCGTTTTCAAGCTATTCCAAAAAATTAGGGAAGATGGAACACTTCCTAACACATTCTATGAAGCCAACATCATGCTGATACCAAAACCTGACAAGGACACCATGAAAAAAGAGAACTACAGGCCAATATCACTGATGAACATAGATGCAAAAATTCTAAACAAAATTTTGGCAACCAGAATTCAGCAATTCATCAAAAGAATCATACATCAGGATCAGGTGGGATTCATACCAGGGACACAGGGATGGTTCAACATCCGCAAATCAATCAACGTGATACACCACATCCACAAACTGAGGAATGAAAACCACATTATCATCTCAATAGATGCAGAGAAGGCATTTGACAAGATCCAACAGCCATTTATGATAAAAACTCTGAACAAAATGGGCATAGAAGGAAACTACCTCAACATAATAAAGGCCATATATGACAAACCCATAGCCAACATCATACTCAATGGCAAAAACTGAACGCCATCCCCCTGAAAACAGGAATGAGACAAGGATGCCCTCTATCACCACTCTTATTTAACATAGTACTGGAGGTCCTGGCCAGAGCAATCAGGCAAGAAAAAGGAATAAAAGGAATCCAAATAGGGAGGGAAGGAGTGAAATTCTCGCTATTTGCAGATGACATGATCTTATATATAGAAAACCCCAAAGAATCCATTGGAAAACTGTTAGAACTACAGCAAAGTTGCAGGGTATAAAATCAATTTGCATAAATCAGTAGCATTTCTATACTCCAGTAATGAACCAACAGAAAAAGAACTCAAGAATACAATACCATTCACAATCACAACAAAAAGAATAAAATACCTTGGGGTAAATTTAACCAAGGAAGTGAAGGACCTATATAATGAAAATTACAAGGCCTTTCTGAGAGAATTGGATGACGACATAAGGAGATGGAAAGACATTCCATGTACATGGATTGGAAGAATAAACATAGTTAAAATGTCCGTTCTACCTAAAGCAATCTACAGATTCAACGCCATCCCAATCAGAATCCCAATGACATTCTTTACAGAATTAGAACAAAGAATCCTAAAATTCATATGGGGCAACAAAAGACCCCGAATTTCTAAAGCAATCCTGAGAAAAAAGAACAAAACGGGAGGCATCACAATCCCTGACTTCAAAACATACTACAAAGCTACAGTAATCAAAACAGCATGGTACTGGTACAAAAACAGGTGCACAGATCAATGGAACAGAATTGAAAGCCCAGAAATAAAACCACACATCTATGGACAGCTTATCTTTGACAAAGGAGCTGAGGGCATACAATGGAGAAAAGAAAGTCTTTTCAACAAATGGTGCTGGGAAAACTGGAAAGCCACATGTAAAAGAATGAAAATTGACCATTCTTTTTCACCATTCACCAAAATAAACTCAAAATGGATCAAAGACCTAAAGGTGAGACCTGAAACCATAAGGCTTCTGGAAGAAAACGTAGGCAGTACACTCTTTGACATCAGTATTAAAAGGATCTTTTCGGACACCATGCCTTCTCAGAGAAGGGAAACCATAGAAAGAATAAACAAATGGGACTTCATCAGATTAAAGAGCTTCTTCAAGGCAAATGAAAACAGGATTGAAACAAAAAAACAACCCACTAACTGGGAAAAAATATTTGCAAGTCATATATCTGACAAAGGCTTAATATCCATAATATATAAAGAACTCTCGCAACTCAACCACAAAACATCAAACAACCCAATCAAAAAATGGGCTGGAGACATGAACAGACATTTCTCCAAAGAAGATATACTGATGGCCAATAGGCACATGAAAAGATGCTCATCATCGCTGATCATCAGGGAAATGCAAATCAAAACTACACTAAGATATCACCTTACACTCGTTAGAATGACAAAAATATCTAAAACTAATAGCAACAAATGTTGGAGAGGTTGCAGAGAAAAAGGAACCCTCATACACTGCTGGTGGGAATGCAAACTGGTGCAGCCACTATGGAAAACAGTATGGAGATTCCTCAAAAGATTAAAAATAGAACTTCCATACGATCCAGCCATCCCACTACTGAGTATTTATCTAAAGAGCTTGAAGTCAGCAATCCCAAAAGTCCTATGCACCCCAATGTTTATTGCAGCACTGTTTACAATATCCAAGACGTGGAAGCAACCTAAGTGTCCAGCAACAGACGAATGGATAAAGAAGATGTGGCACATATATACAATGGAATACTACTCAGCTGCAAAACAGAACAAAATCATTCCATTTGCAACAACATGGATGGACCTTGAGAGAATTATGTTAAGTGAAATAAGCCAGCGAGAGAAGGATAATCTGTGTATGACTCCACTCATATGAGGAATTTAAAATTATGGACTAAGAACAGTTCAGTGGATACCAGGGGAAAGGTGGGGTGGGGGATGGGCACAAAGGGTGAAATGGTGCACCTACAACATGACTGACAAACATTAATGTACAACTGAAATTTCACAAGATTGTAACCTATCAATAACTCAATAAAAAAATTTAGGGAGAAAATAGAGATGTATAGAAAAAAATTTCTATATATTACTCAAATTGTCAGTATAAATGTGAAGTATATTCTGATAAGTAAAGATGTAAATTGTATGCCCCAAGCAAGCACTAAAAAATAACTTAAAAATTAAGGTTAAGAAAACTATTAGAAGGATAAAAATGTTACACAAATAATATCCACTTAATACAAAATAAGTTAATAAAGGAGAAATAGAAGGATAGAGAAGACATAAAAATGTAAAAAGTTAAACATAAAATGACAGATATAAACCCAACAATATCAATAATGATATTTAATTTTGGAAACTCACAAATAAGGGAAATTAAACAGCACACATCTTAATGACCAATTGGTTAAAGAAGAAATCACAAGGAAAATTAGATATTACTTTGAGAGAAATGAAAATGAAGACACTATATACCACAGTTTATGGAATATGGCTAGAACAGTGCTGAAGGTAAATTTATAGCTGTAAATGCCTCTTTTTTAAAGGGGAAAATCTTAAATAAACAAAACAATTTCCCACCTTAAGAAACTGGAAGAATAAGAGGAAACTAATACCAAATCAAGCAAAGCAAAATAAATAAATAAATAAAATAAGGAAATTTAAATGGAAACAAACAAAATAGAAAACAGAAAAATAATACAAAAATTGATGAAATTAAAGTTGGTGTTTTGAAAAGTCAGCAAAATTGATGAAGTTTTAGCAGGACTGACCAAAAAAAAATAAAGATTCAAATTGCTAAATTCAGGAAAGAAAAAGGAGGCATCACTACTGACAGTACAGAAATAAAAAGAATTATAGGGAGAGTGAGTGATGTCAGCACATGGCAGAGTGAGGAGTTCCCTTCATCTCTCCCTCTTTTGAACTGCAACTTAATGGGCGTTCACTGACCAACAGAGGAAGCCCAAACAGCACAACAGGATGCCTGATAGACACATGCAGCTGTACATCCGAGGGTGGATGGACTGGCCCCCCAGGAAGTTGCAGAGACAGGTGAGCATGACCTGCTTTACCCCCATAGCCCTGTGCACACAAACACTTTCTAACCTGGTGCAAGCACACGGGAAGTGGGAACACACACCTGTGTGACCATAGGAGGAGGCAGTGTTAAATCTTAGCCCATGTTTGTGGTCACTTTCCTGGTGGGGAAGGAGCCCACTGTGCCCCTGTGCCACCAGGGAGCAGCCACAGCTCAAGTCCCAGCAAGGAAGCCCCACCCACCAAGCAGAGTGGCCCCACAGGCTTTGAACTGTAAACAGAGACCTCAGCAGCTCTCCGTGCTGGGGCAAACACTTTCCAGGCACACACATGAGTGCTCACAGTGCTGCCCAGCCCCCAAGGAGGGAAGGGTCTTGGGAGCCTGCAGGAATAGGCACAGCAGCTTTGAGCCCACTTGGGTTCACTTTCCTGGTGGGGAAGGGGAGCTCACAGTGTCCCTGAGGCAGCA
This sequence comes from Equus quagga, assembly GCF_021613505.1. Taxonomy (NCBI): domain Eukaryota; kingdom Metazoa; phylum Chordata; class Mammalia; order Perissodactyla; family Equidae; genus Equus; species Equus quagga. The sequence goes on along the minus strand of NC_060276.1, from coordinate 60,726,471 downwards.
AAGAGTGGCCCTAGACCAGTGAGGAAGCCCTGGCCAACAAGGACAGTCCACATAAGTGCTGCCTGAATGCACCCCAGGCTGGGGCAACCACACATAAAACCCCCACAGCTCCCAGCAGATGGGGTGGGGCAAGAATCTCTGCTCCTGCTTCCTCTTAGTGGTAACAGGGGGAATCTGTGTCCTAAGAATACCACAAATGCCCTGACAAAATATTAGTTCATCAAACACCATGAGAAACTGAAGCAACAACTCAGACCAGAAGGAAAATGACAATCCCCAGAAACCAATGCTGAAGACACAGAAATATAAAACCTAAATGACAGAGAATTCAAAATAGCCATCACAAGGAAACTCAACGACTTACAAGAAAACACAGAAAGACAACTCAAGGAGCTCAGCAATAAGATGAATCTCTTCACCAAAGAGATTGAAACTATAAAAAACTCAAGCTGAAATTTTGGATATGAAAAACTATTAATGAAATAAAAAGTAATCTAGAATCATTAAGAAATAGAATTGATCTTATGGAGGAAAGAATTAGTCTTCTTGAGGATAAAAATGTAGAAACTCTACAGGTGGAGGAGGAGACAGAACTAAGATTTTTTTAAAAATGAAGGAATTCTTTGAAAAATGTCTGACTTAATTAGGAAAAGCAACATAAGGATAATAGATATTTCAGAGGGAGAAGGGATGGAGCAAGTAGCGGAAAACTTGTTCAAAGAAATAATTGCTGAGAACTTCCCAAACCTGGGGATGATTTCAGATTTATAGATAAATGAAACTAATCAAATGCCCAACTTCAGCAAAGCTAAAAGACTTTATTCAAGGCATATAATAGTAAAAATGGCAAAAGTTTGTGATAAAGAGAACATGTTAGGAGCAGCAAGGCAGAAGAAAATAATCTACGTAGGAAATCCTCTCAGGCTTTCAGTGGATTTCTTGGCAGAAACTGTACAGGCTAGGAGAGGATGGAATGATATATTCAAAATACTGAAAGACAAAAACTTTCAGCCAAGAATACACTATCCAGTGAAACTTTACTTCACATATGATGGAGAAATAAAAGCTTTCCCAGATAAATAAAAGCTGAGGGAGTTCATTGCCATTAGACCTCACCTACAAGAAATAATTAAAGATGCCTTCATACTGGCAACAAAAAAGCAAAGGTCTACCAAGTTCTGAGGAAGGAGATAAACAGACAGACAAGATCAGAAACCTGCAGCTCTCTCCCAGAACAGGAAGGCAAAGACTCAATTACAACATAAAAGAGAAAGGGAAAGAAAGCATCACAAATAAAGGTAAACACGTCAACTTAGCCACAAATCCACAAAGTTAAAAACAGAACAATGTGTAACAGCAATTACTCAGAAGGGGAGAGGAAAGGAAAGGAACCCACTTAGGTTAAGGGAGATAAGAGCTTATAAGAAAATGGAATATCTCATCTCCAGTATCTTTCATACAATCCTCACAGTAACCACTAAACAAAACATCAGAGCAGAGCTTGAATTCACAAAAATGGAGAAAACTGAGAAATCCCTCTCAGAAAACCAAGAAAATGAAATGGCGGTCTGAAACACAAAGATAGAGAAACAGTGGAAACATAGGACAACCAGAGAACAAGAGATAAAATGGCAGCATTAAGCCCTCCTACAACAATAATCTCTCTAAATGTAAATGGATTGAATTCTCCAATCAAAAGACACAGAGTAACTGGATGGATTACAAAACAAGACCCAACAGTATACTGCCTCCAGGAACCACACTTAGACAAACATAGGCTTAGAGTGAAGGGATGGAAGATGATACTCCAAGCTAATGGCCAAGAAAAGAAAGCAGATGTTGCCATACTTTTATCAGACAAAACAGACTTCAAGTTAAAAAAGACAATGAGAGACAAAGAGGGGCAGTATTTAATGACAAAAGGGACATTCCACCAAGAGGACATAACACTGAATAATATATATGCACCTGCCACAGGGGCACCAAAGTACATAAAGCAATTATTAACAGACCTAAAGGGAGAAATTAACAGCAACACAATAATAGTAGGGGACCTCAACACCCAACTTACCTCAATGGACAGATCATCCAGACAAAAATTCAACAAGGAAAGAGTAGATGTAACTGAAACACTTGACCAGATGGACTTAATAGATATATATAGATATATAGAGAGCATTCCATCCCAAAACATCAGAATATGCATTCTTCTCAAGTGCCCATGGAACCTTCTCAAAGATAGACCATATGTTGGGTAACAAGGTAAGCCTTAATAAATTCAAGAAGATTGAAATCATCCCAACCATATTTTCTGACCACAAGACTGTGAAGCTAGAAATCAACCACAAGAACAAAACTGGGAAAGCCAGATATATGTGGAGACTAAACAACTATTGAACAACCATTGAGTCAATGAAGAAATCAAAGAGGAAGTAAAAAATACCTGGAGACAAACAAAAATGAAAATACAACATACCAACTCTTATGAGAGGCAGCAAAAGTCATCACAAGAAGGAAATTCATAGCAATATATGCCCATCTCAACAAGCAGGAAAAATCTTAAATAAGTAATCTTAAAATGCACCTAACAGAACTAGAAAAAGAAGAACAGATAAAGTCCAAAGTCAGTATAAGGATGGAAATAATAAAACTCAAAGCAGAAATAAATGAAACAGAAACTAAAAAAACGGTAGAAAGGATTAATGAAACTAAGAGCTGGTTCTTTGAGAAGATAAACAAAATTGACAAACCTTTAGCCAGACTCACCAAGATAAAAAGAGAGAAGTCTCCAATAAATAAAATTAGAAACGAAAGAGGAGAAAGTATAACAGATACTGCAGAAATACAAAGTATTATAAGAGAATATTATGAAAAATTATATGCTCACAAAAACCTAGAAGAAATGGATGAATTCCTAGACTCACACCACCTCCCAAAACTGAATAAAGAAGAAATAGAGAATCTGAATAGACAAATAACAAGTACAGAGATTGAAACAGTCATAAAAAACCTCTGAAAAAACAAAATTCCGGGACCAGATGACTTCTCTGGAGAATTCTACCAAACATTCAAAAATTGAGTACCTGTCCTTCTCAAACTATTTCAAAAAATCAAAGATGAAACCCTGCCTAACACAGTCTATGAGGCCAACATTACCCTGATACCAAAACCAGACAAGGACAACACGAAGAAGGAAAAATATAGGCCAATATTACTGATGATCTTTGATGGAAAAACCCTCAGCAAAATATTGGCAAACCAAATACAGCAATAGATTAAAAGAATCATACCACGATCAAGTGGGATTCATTCCAGGGATGCAGGGATGGTTCAACATTGCTAATCAATAAATGCGATACACCGCATTAATAAAATGAGGAATAAAAATCACATGATAATCTCAATAGCTGCATAGAAAGCATTTGACAAGATCCAACATCCATTTATGATAAAAACTCTCAATAACATGGGTATTGAAGGAAAGTCCCTCAACATAATAAAAGCCATATACAACAAACCCAAAGCCAACATGAAAAATGGAAAGCCATCCTTCTCAGAACAGGAACAAGACAAGCATGCCCAATCCTGCCACTCCTATTCAACATAGTACTGGAGGTATTGGCCAGAGCAATTAGGCAAGAAAAAGAAATAAAAGGAATCCCACTTGGAAAGGAAGAAATGAAACTTTCACTATTTGCAGATGATATGATTCTGTATATAGAAAACCCTAAAGAATCCACCAGAAAACTATTAGAAATAAGCAACAACTACAGCAAAATTTCAGGGTACAAAAGCAATTTAAAAAAAATCAGTTGCATTCCTATACACTAAAATGAACTAGCAGAAAAAGAAATCAAGACTAAAATCCCATTTACAGTTGCCACAACAAAAATAAAATACCTAGGAATAAATTTAACCAAAGAGGTGAAAGATCTGTACACTGAAAACTATAAGACATTATTGAAAGAAACTGAAGACATAAAGAAATGGAAAGCTATTCCATTTTCATGGGTTGGAAGAATAAACATAGTGAAATGACCATACTACTTAAAGCAATCTACAGATTCAATGCAATCTCAATCAAAATCCCAATGAAATTCTTCACAGAAATTGAACAAAGAATCCAAAAATTTATATGGAACAACAAAAGACCCCAAATAGCCAAAGCAATCCTGTGAAGAAACAACATACTGGTGGCATCACAATCCCTGACTTCAAAACATGCTACAAAGCTATAGTAATCAAAACAGCATGGTACTGGCATAAAAACAGACAGATAGATCAATGGATCAGAATTGAAAGCCCAGAAATAAAACCACACATCTATGGACAGTTAATCTTTGATGAAGGAGCAAAGAACATACAATGGAGAAAGGAAAGTCTCTTCAATAAATGGTGTTGGGAAAACTGGACAGCTACATGCAAAAGAGTGAAAGTAGACCATTATCATGCACCATACACAAAAATTAACTCTAAATGGATTAAGGATTTGTATGTAAGAACTGAAACCATAAAAATTCTAAAACAAAATATAGCCAGTACCCAATTTGACATTGGTCTTAGCCACATCTTTTCTAACACCATGTCTACTTAGGTAAGCAAAACGAAAGAAAAAGTTAACAAAGGATACTACATCAGACTAAAAATTTTCTGCAAAGCAAAGGAAACCATCAGCAAAATGGAAAGACAACCCACCAACTGGGAGAAAATATTTGCAAATCACTTATCAGACAAGGGATCTCCAAGGTATATAAAGAACTCACACAACTCAACAACAACAACAACAACAAAACCCCAAAAAACCTGATAAAAAATGGGCAGAAGATATGAACAGACATTTGTCCAAGGAATATATACAGTGGGCCAACAGACACACGAAAAGATGCTCTACATCTCTAATCATTAAGGAAATGAAAATCAAAACTACAATGAGATATCATCTTACACTGGTCAGAATGACTATAACTACCAAGACAAAAAACAACAAATGTTGGAGAGGATGTGGAGAAAAGGGAACACTCATACACTGCTGGTGGAAGCACAAACTGGTGCAGCCACTATGGAAAGGAGTAATAAACATAGAAATATCATATGACCCAGCTATCCCACAACTGGGTATCTACCCAAACAACTTGAAATCAACAATTCAAAGTAACATATGTACCCCTATGTTCATTGCAGCACTATTCACAATAGCCAAGACATGGAAACACCCCAAATGCCCATCAAGTGATGATTGAATAAAGAAGATGTGGTATATATGTATATATACAATGGTATACTACTCATCCATAAAAATGACAAAATCATCCCATTTGCAACAACATGGATAGAGCTGGAGGGTATTATGCTCAGTGAAATAAGTCAGACTGAGAAAAACAAACACCAGATGATTTCACTCATATGTGAAATATAAACAAACACATGGACAAGGAAAACAGTTCAGTGGTTACCAGGGGAAGGGGGGTAAGGGGGGGCATAGGGGGTGAAGGGGAGCACTTGTGTCATGACAGACAAGAAATAATTTATGACTGAAATTTCACAATGATGTAATTTATGAATCTAAATAGAAAAATTTTAATTTTTTTAAAAAAAGAATTATAGGGAAACACTATGAACACCTGTATGCTAACAAATTAGATAAGCTAGATGAAGTGAATAAATTCCCCAAAATACACAAACTACAGAAAGTGACTCAAGAATAAAATAGAGAATCTTAATAGATCCATAATAAGTAAAGAGATTGAATTATTAATAAAATATTTCCCTCAAAGAAAAAATTGGAAATTAAAAAGTAAAATTATCTCTATTTGAAAATGATATGATCTTATATATAGAAAATCCTAAGGAATCCACTAAGAAATCTTTTAAAACTAATAAAAATGTTCAGCAAAGTTTCAGGACAGAAGATTTATATACAAAAGTCAATGGGATTTCAATGGCAATAAACATTACAAAATGAAGTTTATAAAACCATTCCATTTACAACAGTATAAATATAAAATATTTAGGAATAAATTAAGCAAAAGAAGTTTAAGACTTGTACACTGAAATATACAAAATATTGTTGAAAGAAATTAACAGAGATCTGAATAAATGGAAAGACATCTCATGTTCCTGGATTGGAAACAAGATTATTAAGATGGTAATACTCCTTAAATCTGTCTACAAATTCAGTGTTATCTCTATCATAGTTATAGCTCTTTTTTTCCCTCAGAAATTGCTACCCTGATTCTAAAATCCTTATGGAAATACAAGATACCCAGAACAGCAAATACAATACTGAAAAAGAACAAAGTTAGAGAACTCACACATTTTAAAATTTACTGCAAAACTACAGTCATCAAATCAGTGTGGTACTGTCACAAGGATAAACATATAGATCAATGGAAGAATTAGAGTCTAATAACAGACCCTTACATTAAGGGTTAATTGACCTTAGACAAGGGTGCAAGCAGAATTCAAAAATGGAAAGAATAATCTTTCAACAAATAGTTCTGAGACACTGAGTTATCCACATACAAAAAAATGGATTGAACTCCTATCTCATATCATACACAAAAATTCACTCAAAATGAATCATAGGCCTAAGTATAAGAGCTAAATCCATAACATTCTTACAATAAAGAATAGAAGCGATCTTCAGGACTTTTGGAATAGGTGATAGTGTCTTAGATATAACATTAAAAATATGAGTCAAAAATACATAAATTGAACTTCATTAAAATTTAAAATTTTTTGTGCTGCTTATAATTCCATCAAGGAAACGAACAATTAACATAATGATAATGAGAGAAAATATTTGCAAATCACGTATCTCTTGAGGGATTTTTATCCAGAATAAATAAATAGCTCTTAAAACTCAATAATGAAAAGACAACCCAATTAAAAATTGTAGGGACCGACCCGGTGGCACTGTGGTTAAGTGCACATGTTCCACTTTGATGGCCAGGGATTTGCCGGTTGGGATCCCGGTTGCAGACGTGGCACCGCTTGTCATACCATGCTATGGTAGGCGTCCCACGTATAAAGTAGAGGAAGATGGGTATGGATGTTAGCTCAGAGCCAGTCTTCCTCAGCAAAACAAATTGTAAAAAAAAATTTGAATAGACATTTCTCCAAAGATGATATGCAAATGACCAATAAGGACATAAAAGAAGCACAACATCATTAGCAATCTGGAAAATGAAAATCAAAACCACAATGTGATACCACTTTACACCCACAAAGATGGCTATAAACAAAAGACAGATGATAAGTTTGGGGAAGATGTGGAGAAATTGGAACTTTTAGACACTACTGGTGGCAAGGTAAAATGTTGCAGCCACTCTGGAAAACAGTATGACAGTTCCTCAAGAGGTTAAATAGAGTTACCAATTGCCGCAGCAATTCTACTCTAGGAATATGCTTAATGAAAAAGTGTTCATACAAAAACTTGTACATTAATATGCAAAGCAGTATTATTCATAATATCCAAAATGTAGAACAATTCAAATGTTCATCCACTTATGAACAGATAAAAAATATGATATACCTGTACAATGGAATATTATCTGACAATTAAAAAATGAAATTTTGAAGCAGCTACAACATGGTTGAAACTTGAAAACATTATGCTAAATGAAAAATGCCGTTTACAAAAGACCACATATTGTATGCTTCCATTTATATGAAATGTCCTGAAAAGCAAATCTATAGGGACAAAAAGCAGATTAGTGATTACTTTACATTGAGGTGGGGTGGGTGAAGAATGACTGCTAACAGGTGAGGAATTTGATTTAAGGGTGATGAAAATGTTCAAAAATGAGATTATGGTGATGGTTTCACAACTTTGTTCATACTTGAAATACCATTGAATTGAGCACTTAATAGGTGAGTTATATAGTAAGTGAATTATATTTGAATAAGGTAATCCAAAATGCTAGTAGTCCAGGTTATAGAATTTACATTACTGAATTTTTAAAAAACTTATCTATTTTTCCTATTATTTTACAATGCTTATTGAATTTTTGTGTGAGAAAGAAAATTTCCATCCACATCACCGTACACATGTATGGGTTTTATCTAGTTGTAGGTAGCCTCTGCTATTTGAGGTGCAATTTTTCTGCCTATCACTACTTCATATCCAGGTGTCAAATTGGTATAGTCCATAACACTGTCATTTTCTAACAACCCAACGTACCTTCATAGTTTTTATCATTGTTTGATTTTCATCTATTGTCAGCCATTTTGATTGTTCTGTTTCCTCATCACGTATGTGCTAATGCTTATAAACATATTTGTATATATAACTGTTTCTTTCCCACTGATTTTTTTTTCCTTTAGATATTTATTCCTCGTAGTAGACTATACCTCATCATGTTTGTGAACCACTTTATAGCACTTAGATACATAATCCAAATTGATAGCCTTGACATGTCAGACTGAATTAAATGAATTAAACCTGGTGAAGATAAAGTATGTTAAATGGAGTTGGAATAGACATGTGAAGGAATAAATATCAAAGTTACTTGTCATTAATAACCCACATTTTTAGAGCATAGGCAAATCTTAATGCTTTGACATTATTGGTTAAAGTATTTATTATAGTAAATTAATTTGGTATTCATACAGCAGTAATAATCCATTCAATGGGAATTCTTTAGCAATTTAAGTGGAGACAAATGTGCACTTATCTTGAAGTGTTACTGCTAAATAGAAAACATTTTAAAGTAAGCGTCACTCCATTAATGCATTTAACATTCTTGGTCTATCATTAATCATGACAAGACACTGGTATTAATATTGATATAATAGTACTTCCATTGTGATGACACGCTTTTGCATAGACTTATAGAATCAGAGAACATTACTAATAAAGGAAACATTAGAGGATATCTAGTCCAATTCCCTACCTGATTAACGTATGAATCCCCTCTAAAAACGTTGAAAAGTAGCTATCAGTCTATTCTTAAAAACCTCCATTGAAGGAGGCTTAAAGTCCTTCATCAGGCACCCTCTTGTAATATCTGACAGCTGTAATTGTTACACATTTCTTTTTTTTTTACTGGAAAAATAATTAGTCTTTCTGAAACTTCTGACCACGGGCTCTGATTCTGTCCTCTGGAGCCACACAGAACAAACCGAGGACCTCTATCTGTGATAGCTCCTCAAGTGACTAATGAGCATTATCATTTGTGCCTTCTCATCCTCACCCCTACCACACATTTTTATGCTTAAATATCCTAATTTCATTCTATTGTTTCTAACAGGATATATTTTCTTGTTCTGTCACCAATTTAATAACTCTTCATTGAGTGTGCTCCAATTTTCTCATAGCCCTCTTAAAATGAGGCACTCACTATTCACGAATTACTCCAGATGTGGCATATTACTTATTTCTTTGAATACTCTACTTCTATTCATACAGCCTAAAGTAGCATTTCCTTTTTGGAAAGCCTAATGCACAATAACTTATATTTAGTTTATAGCAAATCCCACTGGCCTATATTATCTTTTGCATTATTTTCTGCTTATCCATATGTTTCCATCTGTATGCTACAAATGGAATTTGAGATTAAGTACAATACTTTACATTTATCCATGTTAAATTCAATTATGCTAAGTTCAACCCACTGTTGAGATCTTTTTGCACCTTGATTCTGTCTTCCAGTATGTTGGCTACCATGACTATAGGCTCCTGACATGTAAACAGTTAATTTACTTCCAGATGTTTTGTCCTATGTCATATTGTTGCGTATTATAATTTGTAAGGTGGTAACTTATGTTGTTTCTTAGTTGGAAAATAAAATGTAACCAGTAACACTGTGCTGTAGTGCCAAATATGTAGCTATGTTTTGTCCCTATAAATCTCTAAGATCTTTTAGAAAGTGGAAATCTTTTTACTTCTCTTCCATTGCTGAAATCTGGGTCCTTGCCCCAAATATGCTTTGTACTTTCCTATGTCACTGCCTCTTCCTGTGCCCTATTCTCTATCTAGTATGAGCTTCAAACCACTTTCACTTGTTAAAATAACACTCATCCTTCAAGGCCAAAGTCAAATTCTCTAACTGTTAGAATAACTCCTTGGTACTTCCCAGTTAGAATTAATTTATTAGTTCCCTTAGTCACCTAGAGCAATATCCTTAGTACGTTTTATATCCATTGAAACAGACTACAATTAATAAAGGTTTCTTGGATGTATATTTATTTCTGCCACTTGGTTGCAATCTCTTTGAAGCTGAAGACTTAATCTCCACAGCACCTGTCAGTTCTTTTTATTACAAAGTAGATGCTGAGTAAGTTGAATGTGCAAAAAATATAAGAGGAGATAGGGCTTTTGGAAAATGATGTTGAATTACAGTTAGCACACAAAGATTCTCGTCCCCATTTTTCTGTGCCAGACCTTGGGTGAGTCATTTCCCCTTCTCTGTGCCCCAACAGCCTTATTCACAAGATGAGATATTTTCATCTCGTTATTTATTCAGTCTTTGATTATAATATTTTATTGACCTATCTGTTGCATAAACGGTCAGAGTTTAGTTTCCAAGGTCTTCAAATTCAAAATAAATTATACTTGTTCTTTTGCAGTGAATCAGCCTCATCCAAAGCGCTGTATTCCTGGGTATCTCTTTCCCATGCCAATTGCTGTTGGACCTTTTCCACATCCTTCCTTTGATGCAACTACAGGTGAGTTTTGAAACATATCCCCAGGATTCTTGATATATATTGCCAAGATATATACTTAACAAAAGCTTACTTAGTATTAATGACATCAATATTTTGTGCTAGATTTTGGTCTAAGATGGTTTTCTCTGCATATATTCTCCAGCCACAAAATATATTTAACCAAGCCACCATATCAATGGGTGACACTTGATGCAAGTGAAGTGAAAAAAGCAAGGAATCAAAATTTGAAAATCTGCTAGGTGCTAAGCATAAAAACAAGTCTAATTTCTTCTTAGCACGAGCCTATAAGTTAGATATTACTAATCCCATTTTATAAATGAGGAAACTGATGCTCAGGGAGGTTAGAAGTTGTAGAACTAAAATTAAGAATCAAGTATTTTTTTATTGCAAAACCTATAATCTTGATCCTTAAACTACACTGATCCAAGATGGAAGTGAACAAGAGATTCAAAGATTTCCATGCAAATTTTTCCATACAAAATTCAGAAACATATTCCATTTCCATTAGCTAGCATTGGAGGTTAGGTAGAATCATCTTCCTATTTGGAATAGAGTAAATTTAATTTTTTTAAACTCTTAATTTGGAATATTTGAACATGCACCAGAATAAATAGAATGGTATATTACATAGCATTATAAGTCCACATGGAACCAGCACCCAGATTTAAAAATTATCAGCCTTTTAACACTGTTTTCGTCTATTGTTTCAATTATTCCTCTCCCCCTTTTTTTGTGGGGGAAGTATTTTAAATCAAATCCAAGACATCACATTATTTCATCCACAATTACTGTACTTAGATTGGGTTGCAAACAAATAAAGAGCATTCAAAAAACATAAGTTCATTCATGGCACCAACAGATGAGGAGGGCAAGCAGCCTAGCCTCTTGGTCCCATGACACTTGCATGTGGCACTGACAGACGTGGAGGGTAAGCAGCCCTGCCCACACATGTTGCTCTTTAGGCCCTGACAGACATGATGAACAAGGAGCTCTGCTCCCACATGCCATCTGCAAGACACTGTCAGAGCCAATGGGCAATTGGAGCCCACCCAGGGGATGCCCTTTGAGCTCGTAGCTTTGGTAGTCAGAGGGAATTGTGCTTCTGGACCCCAAGTGATATCTCTTACACAGACCACTCTTTCAAGACTGGGAGAAGTAGTTGACATGCCTGATACATGGAAACAAACACAGAGAGTCAGGCAAAATGAGACAAAGGAAAATGTTCCAATAAAGCAAGTATGAAGGTTGAAAGATAAAAAGAATAAAATTAACTAGAACTACAATAATTAGTTAAAGGATGTATAAAATAAAAAGATAAAAAATGTGGGAAGTAAGGGGGAGAAAAAAACGTAAAGTTTTGAAATATGTTCTAATTTAAGTTGCTCTCAACTAAAAAAGGACTATTATATACACAGGAACTTATAGAGGAATTGCACAGTAACCGTAAAGCAAAAACTCATAGTAAATGCATGAAAGAAAGTGAGAAAGTAATCTAAACATAACACTAAAGAAAGCCATTATACTATACAGGAAGAGAGAAAGAGAAGAAGGGAACAGAGAGGAACTACAAAAACAGCTAGACAACAATTAACAAAATGGCAATAAGTACATACTATCAACACTTACTTTAAATGTAAATCGACTAAACTCAAATCAAAAGACAAAGAGTGGCTGAATGGATAAAAAAACAAGACCCATCTGTACGCTGCCTATGAAAAAGACTCACTTCAGAAGTAAGGACACACAAAGACAGAAAAGTAAGGGATTAAGAAAGATATTCCATGCAGATGGAACTAAAAAGAAAACTGCTGTAGCTATACTCAAAACAGATGAAATAGACTTTAGAACAAAGACTATAATAATAGGCAAAGATGGGAATTGCTTAATGAGAAAGGGATCAATCCAGTAGGAAAGCATAACATTTATAAATATACATGTTCCCAACACAGGAGCAATTAGATACATAAAACAAATATTAATGAACCTAAAGAGAGAATTTGACAGCAATTCAATAGTAGGGGACTTTAACACCCCACTTACATCAATGGATAGATCATCGAAACGAAGAATTAAAAGGGAAATATCAGCATTAAATGAGACCCTAGACCAGAAAAACTTAACAGATATATACAGAACATTCCATTTGAAAGCAACAGAATTTCCATTTTTCTCAGGTGCACTTGGAATATTCTCCAAGATAGATCACACGTTAGGCACAAAACAAGTCTCAGTAAGTTCAAGAAGACTGAAATAATAGCAAGTATCTTCTCCAACCACAAGGGTATGTAACTAGAAATCGATAACAAGAAGAAAACTAGAAAAATCACAAAACATGAAAATTAAACGTGCTACAGGACAACCAATGAGTCATTGAAGAAATCAAAGAAGAAATCAGAAAATACATAGAAACAAATGAAAACAGGAAATACAACATACCAAAATCTTTGGGATGCAGCAAAAGCAGTCCTAAGAAGCAAGTTCAGAGCAATACAGATCTACATCAAGAAACAAGAATAATCTCAAATAAACAAACTTTCTACCTAAAGGAGCTAGAGAAGAACAAATGAAGCCCGAAGTCAGTAAAAGAAAAAAAAATAATAAAGATCAGAGCAGAAATAAACAAAATAGAGACTAAAAAGACAATAGAAAAGATCAATGAAACTAAGAGCTGGTTCTTGAAAAGATAAAGAAAATTGACAAAACTTCAGCTAGATTAATCAAAAAAAAATAAAGGGAGAGGTCTCTAAAAAGAAAAATTGGAAATGAAAGAGGAAAATTACAACTGATACCACAGAAATGCAAAGAATCCTAAGAGACTACTATGAACAATTATACTCCAACAAATTGGACAATCTAGAAGAAATGGGTAAATTTTTAGAAACATACAATCTTCCAAGACTGAATCATGAAGAAATAGAAAACCTGAATAGAGTGATTACTAGTAAGGAGATTGAATCAATAATCAAAAACCTCCCCAAATCCAAAAGTCCAGGACCAAATGGCCTCACTGGTGAACTGTACCAAATATTCAAAGAAGATTTAATACTTATCCTCCCCAAATTCTTCTAAAAAGTTGAAGTGCAGGGAGTGCTTCCAAACTCATTTTCGAGGACAGCATTACCCTGATACCAAAACCTGACAAGAACACCACAATAAAATAAAATTACAGGCCAATATTTCTGATGAACATAGATGAAAAAATCCTCAACGAAATACTAGCAAATTGGATGCAAGCAACAGTACATTAAAAGTATCATACATATGATCAAGCGGGATTTATTCCAGGGATGTAAGGATGGCCCAATAAGTGCAAATCAATCAATGTGATACACTACATTAACAAAATTAATATTAAAAATCATAGGATCATTTCAGTAGATGGAGAAAACATTTGACAAAATTCAACATTCATTTATGATAAAAAGTTTCAACAAAGTGGGTATAAAAGGAATGTAACTCAACATAATAAAGACTGCATATGACAGGCCCATAGTTAACATCATACTCAATGGTGAAAAGCTGAAAGTGTTTCCTCTGAGATCAGGAACAAGATAAGGTAGCCCACTCTTGCCACTTTTATTCAACATAGTATTGAAATTCCTAGCCACAACAATTAGGCAAGAAAAAGAAATAAAATACATCCAAATTGGAAAGGAAGAGGTAAAACTGTCAACATTTGCAGATGACATACTATATACAGAAAACCCAAAACACTCCACTAGAAAACTGTTAGAACTAATAAATGAATTTGGTAAAGCTGCAGGAAACAGCATCAATATACAGAAATCTGTGGAATTTTTATACACTAAAAGCAAACCATCAAAAAGAGAAAATAAGAAAATAATCCCATTTATAATTTCATAAAAATTAAAATGCTTAGGGATAAATTTAACCAAGGAAGTCAAAAACCTGTACTCTGTTAATTATAGGACACTAATGAAAGAAACTGAAGAAGATACAAATAAATGGAAAGATTTTCTGTGCTCATGGATTGCAAAAATTCATATTGTTAAAATGTCCATTCAAGCCAAAGCAGTCTACACATTCAGTGAAATCCTTATCAAAATTCCAATGGCATTTTTCCCAGACTAGAATACATAATTCTAAAATTTGTATGGAACCACAAAACAACCCAAATAGCCAAAGCAATCCTGAGAAAGAAAAACAAAACTGGAGGTATTATGCTCCCTGATTTCAAACTATACTACAAAGCTATAGTAATTAAACAGCATGATATTGGCATAAAAACAGACACAGATCAATGGAGCAGAATTGAGAGCCCCGAACTAAATCCACACATAAGTGGACAATTAATTTATGACAAAGGAGGCACAACATACAAAGGAGAAAGGACAGTTTCTTCAATAAACGGTGTTTGGAAAACTGGACAACCACATCTAAAAGAATGAAATTAGACAACTTATATTATACCATACACAAAAAGTAGCTCAAAATGGATTAAAGACTTGAATATAAGACCTGAAACCATAAAATTTCTAGAAGAAAATATAGGCAGTAAACTCCTTGATGTTGGTCTTAGCGATACCTTTGTGGATCTGACTCCAAAGGCAATGGAAATAAAAGCAAAAATAAACAAATAAAAATACAGAAAACTAAAAAGCTTCCGCACAGTGAAGGAATCCATCATTAAAACAAAAAGTAAACCTACTTAATGGGAGAGGGTATTTGCAAATTATATATCCAATAAGGGGTTAATATCGAAAATATATAAAGAACTCACATAACTCAACAATAACAATAAAACAGCCTGAATAAAAAATTGGCAGAGGAACTTAATATACATTTTTCCAAAGGAGACATGCAAATCACCAATAGGTACATAAGATGTTCAACTTCACTAATTATTAGGTAAATGCAAATCAAAACTACAATGAGATATCACCTCACACCTGTTAAAATGGCTATTAACAAAAAGACAAGAAATAACAAGTGTTGGAGAGGGCATGGAGAAAAGGGAACATCATACACTGTTGGTGGGAATGGAAATTGATGCAGCCCCTATAAAATACAGTCTTGAGATTCCACAAAAAGTTAAGACTAGAACTACGATATGATCCAGCTATTCCACTTCTGAGTATTTATCCAAAGAACACAAAAACAGTAATTTGAAAAGATATATGCACCACTATGTTCACTGCAGCAGTATTTACAATAGCCAAGATGTGGAAACAACCTAAGTGCCCATCAAAGGATGAATGGATAAAGAAGATGTAGTATATATACACAATTGAATATTATTCAGCCAGAAAAAATGAAATCTTTCCATTTGCAACAACTTGGTTGGACCTTGAAGGTATTGTGCTACGTGAAGTAAATCAGATGGAGAAAGACAAATATGGTATGACTTCACTCAAATGTAGAATCTAAAAAAACAAAATAAACAAGCAAACAAAACAAAACAAAAATTAATAGAAATGGATTCGTGGTTTCCAGAGGGGAAGGAGGTTGGGCGGTGAGTGAAATGGGTAAAGGGGTTCCATTGCATATTGCTTGATGGTAACTAGACTTTTGGTGATGATCACTTTGTAGTGTATGCAGATGTTGAATTATAATGTTGTACACCTGAAACTTATATAATGTTATATACTAATTTTACCTCAATGAAAAAAGAAGCACATAAGATATCTACTCCATCACTAATAATAATCTAGCAAAGCACTTTCACATCCATTATTTAATTTGGCCATCAGAAGAGACCCTAAAGGAGCTCTGTGGGTATATTAAATTTTGATATGATCAGTTTAATATGGACATTTTGGAGTAGTTGTTTATATACTCTTTTGACATAGGGCATTGTTACATGGACTAAAATACAAACACCGCATTTTGTTTTTATATAGGGCATTATTACATGAGCTAAAATGCAAGCAACCCAAGTTACTTAAAACTTTTTCTGAGTAATATTCAAAATGTATGTTTTTACTGTTTGAATACCTCCCCATTCCTGAGTCTTACCCCATCACCTTTCTCCTAATTCCATATTCTATATAAGGGTTGGGAGGAGATGGTGAGGCAAGTCTATGGATGAATTATTTCACACATTATTTAGTAATAAAAACAAAAATGTGAAATTTTGCATTTTGGCATGGCGGTTTTATGACTGCATCTAAAATGTCTACATTCCAAGTAAAACTTCAATGTCCAACCAAAGATGATCATGGCAGCTAATACATATCGAGCACTTTCTTTGTGCCAGGCATCAACTTAAATGATATACATATATAAATGCATTTAATCCTCATGCTGAAAAAATGACCATAAAACCACCTGCTACAAAATGTCCTGCTTTACCTTGTGTGGTAAGGATAAGAAAGATTTATTATCTATATTTGACCAGGGATGGAAAATGAGGCACACTGGTATGAAGAGATTAGCTCAGGGCCACAGGCAAGTATAAGTTAGAGCCAGCACTAACATACAGGTCTATTTATCCTAACAAAATACTCTTTCCACTTTTCCATTTTTTTAACAGCCTAAGCTAGAGAAAAATGAAAGGGACAATTTGATTCCACTGGGGGTTTTTTTTGAAACTTTGTGGATTTATGCCCCAAAGAAAATGACATAAGATGGTATTATGATTGAAATAATAATGATAATAACAATAATTAGCTATCCTTTATTAAATACTCTATGTTCTAACATAAAACTTATTCCATCATCACAATTACCCTGAGTTATTATTGTCTCTTTTTACTTCTGGGAAAACTGAGACTCAGAAAGACTAAGTAAATTATCACAGGCCTCTTAGCTTGGAGAATATTGCATTTTCAGATGCACATCAGAAAATTCACAAAAGACATCGTGGCCACAAATAAAAGCAACACATGTAAATAATTTTTCTGAGAATTATATCCTCACATATAAGAAATTTTACATAGTGTTTGCTCTTCTATAGTGTTCTCTTATTTGGATTAATGTTTGAATTGTTTGGATGTTTGTTTCATATTAATTGATGAATTTAAATAGTTTGTCTTTCATTTTGGGAACCTTAAGAAGGTGAATAAGCAAACATGTTGACCTTTTCCCTAGGCTTTATCAATGCCTCTTAACGGAAAATTAAAAGAAATACTTACTTCTTAGTTAGAATGTTTGAAGGAGAGTGCTGCTCCTTTCTGTTGCTGATGATATTTCTGTCTCCAGGATAGCTTCATACTTCAAAATGGAGACACTGCTGTTACTTACATTCAAGCAAATAGCTGAGTGCAGCCTTTAATATGGACCCAGGTTCCATAATATCAAACACCTCAAAGTACTTCTTTCAAAAAGAGTGGAGGCTGGACTGTGCAAATTCCTTCAAAGAGGTTAAAGGTTCTAACAGGTGCAAGGAAGAGTGATTATTCTCAGTTTTCACGTGCCAGTTCCACTCCCTGATCTACCTGAAGGTAGCTTTCTCAGGCTGGCATCTTTTGATTTAAAACACACTTCTAACCTTCCAGTTACTAGGATTTGTAAAAATAAAAGAGAGCATCTGAAAGTTATTTCAGCTCTACAGTGAAAAACCAAAAACAAAGCGACAGAATATATTTAAAAAATTTTAAATATGGTGTAAACAAAGAATTGAAAGACTTTCTGGAGAATTTAGGTACCACATTTTACTTTTTTGTTGAATGACCCAGACCCTTCAAAAAAGTTGTTACTTGATTTATTTCACAATTCAGATAATTGCTTTCAATACTCCACTTTACTGTGTATATATTAGGAATAACCATATAGTATTTTTCTCTCAGACGATCCATAAGAGCCTCTATAGCAAGGGTAAAACAGATGCAATGCTGAACTCCATGGTCTTTTGCTTTAGAGTTTCTGGAAATTAAAGGATAGCTCATCTCGCATTTTTAGAATACGCTTACTTATAAGAAATACTTGTGAGGGAAATTCAGTCTGCTCACTCACCCCTCCTGCACAGGAATACAACCACTCACAAAGACTAGTGGAAGGAAAAAGAACAGTTGCATGTCAGGAGAAGGATGGGTTGTTAGGAAGCACACGTTTAAGTTAAACAGACACTGGCAGATTCTGATAAATTTTGTGTGGGAAGGAAGGGAGGTACAAGGCATGGGTAATGGATTAGGAGTCAGGAATATTGCTTTTTAATCACAACTTGGAGTCCTACTTTATGATTTTTTGCACATGTGGGAAATCATAGTCACGAGTTTTATTGAGTGCTCACAGTCAGAGAACTTAGAGCCAAGAAGTCCCCCACAAATGGAAAAACATCCTGTGTTTATCCTTTCAGGACTTAGTGAATGTAAATGATTCAGTGTAACAAATACCTTTTGAGGCCTACTATGTGCCAAACATTTGTCGGTACTGGGGATGAATATAAAAGAATTTTTGCCATCAAGGAGTTCTCAGCCTATTGAAAGATATAGACAAGAAAACAAACAACAGTTTGTTTGAAGAATGGTAGATTTCCTTATAAAGATAAGCAAAGGGCACTGCGATAGCATATTGAAGGAGCCTCTAACCCAGACTACAGTAGTAAGAAAATACTTCTAGTAAGAGATATTATCTGAGTTGTGTTTTGAAAGATGTATAGAAGAGAGTTAGGCAAAGAAATGGAAAAAAGTGTTTCAGACACTTATTCATTAACTATAAAGCTGGAAAACCAAAAGAAAAAAAACAGTATCCATTGCTAATGATACACTGATTTTAAGGTTTAGTACTAATTTTATAGACTACTTTTTAACATATGTATTTTCCTTCTCACTCTAGTGTACAGAAGCTTCTGGACAATATTTATTGTATTAAGTGTTGGTTCTGGTCTGGCTGGGGGATTTCTGCTGGTGTGTGGCATGCCCTTTGCCAGTGCTGGATGTTATAAAGTTGGAGGTGGCTTCTTGATGATATCGGGTAAGTTGTCATATCACCTTATGAAGACATATTAGTAATTAGAAAGCTCTCTGTGTATGTGTGTGTCTGCACACATGCATGTGCACAAGTAAGTGTGTGCATATTTGTGTTTATATACTTTTTACAAGAAAAGAAACTGTACTCAAAGGGAATAAAATGTAAATGAATGAATACTGGTGAATTGGGCATGTGCCTTTGATACGAACTGCATAAACACTTTCTTATCATATATATGTGAACGTTTCCCTAAACTGAGCTGTAAAAGACAATATTTAACAATTTTTGTATTTATTTCTAAAATCTTAGTTGTTGATTTTTTCCTCTAAATGGTTAGGTGACAGATATAAACATTTATAGCTTCCCTCATTCTTTTATTGACAAGACGGCTCAGTGTGTGAGTGTTGTATTTTATGCTGACGTTATTCTGGGTAAAAATAGAATGTATAGATCAGAAAAAGTGTTATATATATATAAAACAAAATTTACAGTGCATATTGACTCTTGAATAGCTGGATATACTCTCCTATATGCTTCTTACCATAATATAAAAGTAAGCCAGCCTATACTTTAATTATACAGTTAGAGAACATATGATTAGTTTATATATAAACCAATTTGACTCGATCTTAAATTCAACCCACTTTATAGCCCAAAATCTCAAAATGTTAAACAGCCTTTGCATCTTAATGAAATTCCCTTCTGCTTACATTTGGTTGGTGAATCCCTGGCGTTTTAATTTTAAACAATTATTATTTTTTACTTGTAAAATAGAGAAAATTATCAAGATAGGAAAATAAATGTCACCCATAAACTCAACACAAAAAGATATAATCAATGTTATTATCTCGGTCTCTATCTGTTGAGCATTTTCCCTATATGTATACTTATTTTATAAAAAAAGTTTGGATATCATGCCATGTATTAATAGTTTTGTGTCTTTTTGAAAACTTAAATCTCATGTCATGATTTGTGCCCGATATTATTATTAATCTTTGCCACATAATGTTTAATAGCTGCGTATAGTCTACCATATATTTATACCATAATTCATTAAACTGTTCCCTTATTGCTAGGAATTTAGTTTGCTTCCATTTTCTTTTGCTATGCTAAATGCTACAATAAATGTTCTTGTATATTATTTCATGCGACAAGTGCTTATTAAGTGCTTACTTTGCATAAGGAACTGTGCAAGCCATAGGTACATACTGATAAACAAATCAAGCAAGGTCACTGCTGCAGAGAATGAATAATTTAGTGAAAGGATAGACAATAAATAAGAAAATAAATAAGTGGATAACTGAAAATTGTAATGAGTCTTATAAAAAAAATGAACAGAAAGATACAGACCAAGACTGGTAGTAGAGACTACTTTAGATAAGGTGGTTGGGGAAGGCATTTTTGAGGAGATAATATTTACATCTAGATTTGAACGATGAGAAGGAGCCAGACATAGGAACAATGTGTGTGTGTGTGTGTTTTTGAAGGAGGAGTGGGGACACAGTGGTTGGTGTGTGGACAAAAGTGTTGCAAGGAGAAAGTAGCATATGTAAAGACCTTAAGGTGGTAAAGAGCCTGTATGTTTGAAAGACTCAAAGACATACTGTATGATTAGAGCTTAAGTATCTGTGGGGAGAGCAACATGAAATAATATTCACGAGGTATGCAAAAGCCAGATCAAGAGGACTTTTTTATAGGTTGTGGTGAGGGGTTTGCATTTTTTTCCTAGTGCAATGAAAAACCATTGGAGAGTTTTAATAAGAAGAAGAACATCATCTGATTTAGATTGTAAAAAGATTTCTCCTGCAACTGTGTAGTGAATTGACGGAAGATAGAGAAAAAGCAGAAAAAACTGCTAGGAAACTATTAGAGTGGTCTAGGGGAAAGGTTATGGTGGCTCAGACTAGAGAGTGGCAATGGAGAAAGAAAATAAATAGTTTTAAGATATGATGTGTAAACTATATGTGCAAATTACATTCATACACACACATACATATACGTCTTGTGAGATGTGGGGGAGGCAGAATCATGAGAGTACAAGATTTTGTGCATCTTGCTGATTATTTTGTTTTAAAAGATTTCTAGATGAAAATGTATATGTTAAAGCTCTTGACACATATCATCGAATTTGTCTCACCTAACATACGTACTAATTTATTTTCCCACAAGAAGTGAATGACATTTCCTGAAATCTTAGCATTTAAAAACATTAGTTTATGACTGTCCAAAGTTACCAAAATAATAGCAGATAGTTTATACATATATATATGAATTAATTTTCATCTCTCTTCACGCTTAGTACATGATAGTTACTCTGCCTAAAACAGTGTTCGCTCATCTCTCTGCCTTCACAAAATCTCTATATTTCTCAAGATTTATGGTAAATCTTGTCTCCTTTCATGGAACATTATTTCCCCAATGAAATTTTAAGTTCCTTTGGGTAGATGCCTGGTGTTATGCTTATATATCTGCTGTACAATCTGATACAATGCCGAGTTCAAATAATACTTGTTAATTAATTATTGGTTGCCTTGCTGAAATTTGGCTTCTCTGAATTCACAGTTATATTTTATATTAGAATATTGGTTTTATGAAGAGATGAAATAAGACCTTGCAATTTATTAATGCATGTTCTTAAAGTACGTACCTAGAGTAGTCCCCTATTCAACAATTATATTTTTGAGGAGCTGATATATATTGTATATTACAGAAAGCATAAAACAGTAAATAATTGAGGAGTTATGGGTAGAAACAGAAATACCACCAGATGTTGTTGGAGTGAAGGATCAGTGTAAGTTAGCATGGGCAGGGAAGGCATTATGGTGGAGGTTAAATTTTGGATGAGGATTTAGAGACATGACAAGAAAAGAGAGTAAATTATAGACAAGGAGGCCAGCAAAGCCCAGGTGGGAATGCAGAAAGGTAGAAAGAAAACTAGAAAGGCTTTCATGATTTTTTCTCAATATTTATAGTGCAAGAGAGTAATGGAGAAATTAAATAATGGAACTTGCCATATTTTTGGGATTGAAAGACAGTTTCAGTTGAAGATGAAAGGTTTGAGGGATTTTAAGTTGCAACTAAGGACCTTCCAAAATTAGCTGTGTGTTTAGATAAGGGATGTAAGGGAAGGTAGCCTTTGAAGAATATTGGTGATAATAACTAACGTTTATTGAGCACCTGCTTTGTACCAGGCATTTTTCTAAGTGTTTTACAAGTATTATTGCATAGAAACTTTACAGCATAAAGTTATCTCCACTTTATAGATGAAGAAACTGAGGCATAGAGAGGATATGTAACTTGTCCAAAGTTATACAGCTGGCATATGGTGAAGCCAAACTTCAAAACCAAGCAGTTTGATTCCTGAACCTGCCCTGGAAACAATATACAATAGCCCTCTCATGAATACGGAGGGGATAGAAGCACAAAAGGTAATAAAGTTGGCAAAGAAAAAATTTAGAAGTAAGGAAAAGAGTAAGATGTATAAATAGAGATAATACTTATAGTATAGTTTGTGGTATAGTTACATGTGTTTGTATGTGTTTAAGACATAGTAATTATGATAATATTAAAGAGGAAAGGAATTATTTACTAATTACTTTTAAAAATCCTCATATTAGTACATATTAATAGGTAATAAAAACTTGATAGATTAAGTTTAGATGAAAACCAGAGAAGGAATTTCAGAGTTTAAAATATTGGTCACGGAGCAATTAGACGTGATGTCAACATTTAAACTTGTGACTGGGTATGTGGCTGACTAAATTGGAATGGAAAGGGTAATTGGAATTGAGGGTGGCTCTGAAGTGAGAGCGACTGAAAAGAGACTTGGAAGAAACTTGACTTCTTTTTTACTTACAAATAAACTGAGCTGATCCTACTGTATTTATTTCTTGGACATTTAGTTTCAGACACCTAATCTGACCCTGCCAAAATATCTATTTAGTGTCTAGTCTACGATTACTTTGCTTGGTTAAGCATCCTAATTGTTTTTAACTTTTTATTGACATTATGATATTTTACAACCTTGTGAAATTTCAGTTGTACACTATTATTTGTCAGTCGTGTTGTAGGTGCATCACTTCACCCTTTTTGCCCACCCCCACCCCCTTTCCCCTGGTAGCCAATAATCTGTTCTCTTTGTCTACATGTTTAACTTCCACATATGAGTGGAATCATACAGAGATTGCCTTTCTCTATCTGTCTTATTTCACTTAACATAAAACCCTCAAAGTCCATCCATGTTGTTGTGAATGGGACAATTTTATCCTTTTTTATGACTGAGTAGTATTCCATGGTATATTTATGTACCATATCTTCTTTATCCAATCATCAGTTGATGGGCACTTAGGTTGCTTCCACGTCTTGGCTATTGTAAATAATGCTGCAATGAACATAGGGGTGCATGGGACTTTTGGAATTGCCGATTTCAAGTTCTTTGGATAGATACCCAGTAGTGGGATGGCTGGGTCATATGGTATTTCTATTTTTAAATTTTTGAGAAATCTCCATACTGTTTTCCATAGTGGCTGCACCAGTTTGCATTCCCACCAGCAGTGTATGAGGGTTCCTTTTTCTCCACAACCTTTCCTACATTTGTTAAGTTTTGTTTTGGTTATTTTTGCCATTCTAATGGGTAAGCATCCTAATTTTTGAAGAAATAAAAGGTCTTTTTCTTACTCTTATGACTGCTACTTCCTACCTCTTTGTGGTTTACTCTAAGCAGAAAATAGTTGGAAAGTACAACTTTATAATGGCTGTTGTTTTGAGTGCAGGTCTAAGTTTTCAACTTTCAGTCTTCTTAACTTGCAATGATTTCATTTCCTGGTGTTGTCATGATTTGGTTTTAGCTTACTATTGACAGTTTGAGGGGGTCTCCTGAAGGGTTAGCCAGAATAACAACCTCTATTGACTCCATGCATGAAGTTTCCTTTCCCTAAGAAATACATTCTTAAGCATTTTTTAGTTATAGTGAAAAGAAGACAGTCTACTATTTCTTTCCAAAAGGACTCATCAAATACTTTGAGCAAACATTTGGAGGTGTTCCAAAAAATTTATTTTTGTGCTTTACATGAAAGATTATGGTGGTATTGAGACTGAGGTTTCCACCTCTATACTATTCACTTTGGCACACATCAGCGCATTTAAAATCAAAATGGATAATTACAATGTATTCCAGGGGAAATATTTTTTGTCATTTTCATTCCTCTGATGCCACTTCCAAAAGCCCAGGACCATAAGTTCTGAAGTAAAATCCCTGTTTAATTTGAATCAAAATTCCTATAAGAAATCAATTTACAGAGGGGCTGGGACTGGGATACTATGGCACTATTATTATAAGTTGGAAGTATGGTGGACAATTTATCTAAACAGTCAGCTGATTTGGCTCAAATGATCAAGATTGTAGCTCCACTAAATGTTCAGCATTTTCTGCTATTTCAATTTGAGGTTTTTGCCTTTAGGACAGCTGTTGTGTTGAACAACTAGCCTCCCTTTCTTCATTTCATAGGTTCTCAAAACCTCTGGGATGCTAACTCATCTGGTAGTTTCCTTTGAAGTGATATTGGCATTGAGGGTGAGAATTACTAACAAGTCCAACTGTCTTAACTTTTATTTCAATGTTAATCATGCCTTCAATCTGACTAGCATATGAACAATATTACTAAGGCAAGAATATATATATATAGATAGTGGGATGGTTTGCTAAGTCTACAATTCTTCAGAGAAAGGAACAATGTTATAAAAGGAATAACTGACGTGCAGTTACATCTTTTTTGAAAAAAAAAATTGTGAATGGGATAGGAGAAAATGAGAGTAAAATACACCATGAGTCTAAACCAAAGGAATCACAATTATGGACCTTTTGATTTTTGACCAAAATAAGAAGTCACTAGATAATTATAGTGTCTATAGAATAATTTTCTTTCCTTTGATGTAAGTTGTCCAGAGGAACCACATATGAGAGGGTGCTGAAAGTCAGTATTTCATTTCTTTATTGTTTATGTCTATAATAGGCAACAAGTTGCAAGGGAGAATGAGTATCTAGTAGTCACTCATTTGCATTCCCATCATTAAAAAATTATGTGAAATGAATTTAGTTTCCAAGGAGAGTTTCAATTGTGTTCTTCTACAATTATGCACTTTTCTCTCTTCAGAAGGTAAAGGACTATATCACTTGAACCAAGACTAAGTTGAATTTATAGTAAAATCTCATTAATTTAAACTAATTTGGGAAAAATGCAAGCCTGAGTGGCAGGATGTGTTTTTTAAAGAGGTAGTGTTATTTATACACAATACATTAGTGGGGCGATACAGCATTGCCAAGCAGGAAAGCTACTTCAATGAATAGATAAACATGTAATTGCAATGCCAGTTATTTGTCAGAAAATGTGGGCTTAACTAATTTTGTTCTCTCAAGGAAGCTAAAGATACCTTAGTATACTGTGAGATTTACTTAATAAAGCCATTTCTACACATACGGCATAGGAAAAGAGAAATCTCTATGTTGATTTTTCACCTGCCTGACCAACATTGCTTATCCGTTGTTTTGCATTCAGTTCTTGCTCTCCACTGTACTTTTGGCCTTGATATTTTTAAAGCACCTTGCTTTCTGAGTCTGTTTTCAATTAGACACCTGATTTCAGACCCATATTGTTCTGTGCTTATAGTTTTATCTCAGACTGGCCATTCTTGCTACTGGTTCTGGCTCCTGGGGTCATAACATAGGCAAAGCCTACATAAAACTAATTTTTTACCTTTGTTAACTAACTTAGGGGCTTTATCATAAATTCTAAATTAGCTGAGTCTAAATGAATATTTTACTCTATTTCCAAATAAGATGAAATCATCTAGACTGGACCTTTTGCTTATGGGGAGTAGTTAACCATTTAAGAAAACTTTCTGGACCAAAAATATGCTTTCCCACATCGGTTTACTGCTATTCACCTAAAGGGATTTTACTCCTTTAGTATATCATGTTGTAGCCCATTAAAAGTGACAACTGGAGTGATGTCAGCAGCATGGCAGAGTGAGTTGTTCCCTTTGTCTCTCCCCCTAAGTTACAACTAGTCAGACATCCATTCACCAACAAAGGAGTCCCAGCACAGCACACCAGAATGCCTGAGTGATCCATGCATCTATACATCTGAAGGTGGGTGGACTGGATCTCTGGGAGGCATTGAAACTAGGGGAGCAGCTCTCTCCCCCTCTTCCAGAGGTGGTGATCTAAAATGTGGATTCTCATACCAGCGTGCGTGCCAGTGACCACAGGCTGCGAGGGCAAACATGGCACTTGTGGTTTGGCCTCTGTCCCCCATGGAGTGGTGGGTGACACACACATCCTGAAGCTTCAGGACACAGCATGAAGCCGGTGACCCAGCTCTCTCCCCCTCCCATAGTAGTGGTGCTAGTTTTTCCAGCAATGGGGACAGCATCCAAACTGTGAATTTCCCTGGTAGGGGGAGGTGCCCTGACCTGAGGTTTCAGAGCACAACTGCACACACCAGCAACCAGAGGCTTTACAAGCAGCAATGACACTCACTCATGGCTTAGCCCCTGCCCTCACAGTAGTGGCAGATAGTGACTACATCCAGAAGCTTCAAGACACAGAGTGGTGCTCGCAACTCAGCCCCTCTTTCTTCCCCTGGCAGTGGCACTGGTCTTTCCACCAGTGGGGAGAGCAACCAAAATGCAAATTTCTCCAGCAGTAGCAGGGTGTCCTGACCCGAGGTCTCAAAAAACACACTGGCATGTGCCAGTGACCAGAGGCTGCAGGACTAGCAACAACACTTGTGACTTAGCCCCTGCCCCTCCCAAGCAGTGGCAGGTGGTGCTTGTGACCTGAGTCTTCAGGAACCACAACAGAACCCATGATCAAGCCCCTGTGATGGCACCCCTGACACCAGCTCAACCAACAGTGGGGGCTGTATACAAGAACCCAGGCCCCTGGCAGCAACAGTGACATCCATGAACCAGGACCTCTACCAGTGGTACTGCCATTGCCCCCACATTACCCAGGAGCATCAACACTGGTTGTCCTTGGGGCAGTGGTACCCAAGGCTATGGAGAGCCTGCAGAGAGCCAGTGGAGGAAGACTAGATCCAGGTGACACAAGAAGCAGCAGAAGTGCTCACAGCATGGTGACCCCAGTAGTGACACCTGAGACTGTAGCAATATTGTAAGTAGCAAGGCATCAGCAACCTCAGAGGCACAAGCAGCACAAGGAGGGCCCTCATGATGCATCTAGCAGAGGCAGTGGAGGGAGGAAAGGGTAGGCTCTCAAATAAAACCAGAAGCAGCTCAGAACCAAAGTAAACAAAGCCATACACAAATAAGAAAGCTGGTTACTACCACAAATGTGCTGGCAGAAGATCAATTCATCAGGCACTCTGAAGAACCACAGTAACCTGGCAGAACAGGAAGAGAATGCCAACTCTACAAAAACAAACTCGAAGTCACAAAAGATTACATTCTAACTGACAGAAAATTCAAAATAGCTGCCATGAAGAAACTCAACGAGTTACAAGTAAACTCAGAAAACAGTTCAATGAGCTCAGGAATAAAATTAATGAACAGAAGGAGTACTTCACCAAAGAGATTGAAACACTAAACAAAAAAAAAAAACCCTAGAAATTCTTGAGACAAAGAACACA
Source organism: Equus quagga (assembly GCF_021613505.1). NCBI lineage: Eukaryota > Metazoa > Chordata > Mammalia > Perissodactyla > Equidae > Equus > Equus quagga. Next base: position 60,698,284 of record NC_060276.1, on the reverse strand, counting down.
ATTAATGAAATGAAAAATAAAGTAGAATGAATTAAAAATAAAGCAGACCATATGGAAGAGAGAATTAGTGAGCTTGAAGATAGAAGTCTAGAAAAGATTCAGGTGGAAAGGAGAGAAAACTAAGATTTTTAAAAAATGAAGAAATTCTACAAGAAATAGCCAACTCAATTAGGAAAAGTAACATAAGGGCAATAGGTGTCCCAGAAGGAGAAGAGAGGGAGAAAGGAGCAGAGCAGTTATTCAAAGAAATCATAGCTGAGAACCTCCCAGACCTAGGGAAAGAACTGCAAGTACATGAAGTTAATAGAACTCCTAATTACCTCTATGTAAAAAGACCTACTCCAAAGCATATAATATTAAAACTATCTAAAGTCAATGACAAAGAAAGAATATTACAGGCAGCAAGACAGAGGAAAATAACCTACAAAGGAACCTTTATCACTCTTTCAGCAGATTTCTCAGCAGAAACCTGACAGGCTAGGAGAAAGTGGAATGATATGTTCAAAATACTGAAAGACAAAAACTATCAGTGAAGAATACTCTATCCAGAAAAATTATCCTTCAGATAAGATAGAGAAATAAAAGCTTTCCCAGACAAACAAAAGCTTATGGAGTTCATCACCACTAGGCCTCCTTTACAAGAAATGTTCAAAGGAGCCCTTGTACCTGAAACAAAGAGGTAAAGATTTACAAAGCTTTGAGCAAGGTGATAAGCAGACAGAATCAGAAAATTGTAACTCTCTATCAGAATAAGTTAGCAAACAATTATAACAAAGGATAAAGGGAAAGAAATCATCAAAAATAACTAGAAAACACTTCAATTTAGTCACAATCTTACAACACAAGAAAGAATAGTTTGTGATAGCAAAAACATAGAAGGGGAAGAGGAAAAGGACAGAACCTACATAGGCTAATGGAGATAGGAGACGGTCAGAAAAAACATGTCAGGGGCCGTCCTGGTGGCACAATGGTTAAATGTGCACATTCCACTTCGGTGGCCCGGGGTTCACTGGTTCATATCCCGGGTGCGGACATGACACCACTTTGCAAGCCATGCTGTGGTAGGCGCCCCATATATAAAGTAGAGGAAGATGGGCACAGGTGATAGCTCAGGGCCAGTCTTCTTCAGCAAAAAGAGGAGGATTGGCAGCAGTTAGCTCAGGGCTAATCTTCCTCAAAAAAGGAAACACTATCTCATTTATGAGATATTTTATACAAACCTCATGTTAACCACAAATAAAATATCAGAGCAGACTCACAAATCATAAATAAAGAAAAAAACTGAGAAAAACATCACAGAAAACCACCACACTGAAATGTCAGACAGAAATACAAGGGAAAAGAAATAATGGAAATGTACAACAACCAGAAAAAGCAATAACATGGTAGTGTTAAGCATCCATGTATCAAAAATTACTCTAAATGGGCATGGACTGAATTCACAGTCAAAAGTCAGAGAGTGGCTGGATGGATTAAACAACAAGATCAAACAATATGCTGCCTCCAGGAGACTTATCTCAGCTCTAAAGACAAACAAAGGCTCACAGTGAAGGGATAGAATATGATACTCTAAGCAAATGGCAACTAAAATAAAGCAAGTGTAGCTATATTATATCACACAAAATAGATCATAATTCAAAAAAAGATAACAAAGGACCAAGATGGACATTATATAATGATAAAATGGACATTCTACCAAGAAGACATTGCAGTTATTAGTATATATGCACCTAACACAGATGCAAAAAAAATATATAATGCAACTATTACAGACCTGAAGGGAGAAATTGTCAGTAAGATAATAACAGCAGGGGACTTTAAAACCACACTTACGGGGGGCCGACCCTGTGGCTGAGTGGTTAAGTTCGTACGCTCTGCTACAGCGGCTCAGGGTTTCTCTGGTTTGGATCCTGGGTGCAGACATGGCACCATTTGTCAGGCCACGTTGAGGTGGTGTCCCACGTATTATAGCTGGAAGGACCCACCACTATAATATACAACCATATACTGGGGGGATTTGGGGAGAAAAAGGAGAAAGAAAAAAGAAAAAAGATTGGCAACAGTTGTTAGTTCAGGTGCCAATCTTTAAAATAATAAAATAAAATAAAATAAAACCACACTTACATCATGGATAAATCATTCAAACAGAATGTCAACAAGGAAACAGTAGCCTTAAATGAAACACTAGACTAGATGGACTTAATAGATACATATTGAATATTCCATCCAAAAGCAGCATAATACACATTCTTCTCAAGTGCATATATGGAACATTATCAAAAGAAGATCATATATTGGCAAACAAAATAAGCCTCAATAAATTTAAGATTGAAATCATATCAAGCGTATTTTCTAACCATGGTTGTGTGAAACTAGAAATCAACTACAAGAAGAAAGCTGGAAAAGTCACAAGTATGTGGAGACTAAACAACATGCCACTGAACAACTATTAGATGAATAAAGAAATCGAAGGAGAAATCAAAAGATACCTGGAGACAAGTGAAAATGAAAGCACTACATACCAAAACTTATGGGATGCAGTGAAAGCAGTAGTAAGAAGGAAGTGTATAGTAACAAAGGCATACCTCAAAAAGCAAGAAAAATCTCAAATAAACAATCTAAAATTACACTCAAAATAACTAGAAAAAGAAGAACAAACAAAGGCAAAAGTCAGTAGAAGGAAGGAAATAATAAATATCAGAGCAGAAATAAACAAAATAGAGAATAAAAAACTGTAGAAAGGATCAGTGAAACTAAGAGCTGGTTCTTTGAGAAGACAGAAAAAAATGACAAACCCTTAGCCAGAATCATTAAGAAAAAAAGAGAGAAGACTTAAATAAATAAAATCAGAAATTAAAGAGGAGAAATTACAACAAACACCACAGAAATATAAAATATTATAGCAGAATACTACCAAGGCCGTATATCAACAAATAGGATAACCTAGGAGAAGTGGATAAATTCCTAGAATCACACAACCTCCCAAAACTGAAACAAGAAAAAATGGAGAATCTGGATAGACCAATCACAGGTAAAGAGATTGAAATGCTAATCAAAAGCCTCCCAAAAGAGAAAAGCCCAGGACCAGATGGCTTCTCTGGTGAATTCTACCAAACATTCAAAGAAGATTTAATACCTATCCTTCTCAAACCCTTCCAGAAAATTGAAGAGGAGAGAATGCTAACTCATTTTATGAGGCAAACATTACCCTGATACCAAAACCAGACAAGGACAACACAAAAAGGAAAATTAACAGGCCAATATTACTGTTGAACATCAATCTAAAAATCCTCAACAGAATACTAGCAAATTAAATATGACAATGCATTAAAAGTACCATAAACCATGATCAAGTGAGATTTACTCCATTGATGCAGGGATGGTTCAACATTCACAAATCAATCAATATGATATACCACATTGACAAAATGAAGAATAAAAATCACATGATTAACCTAATAGATACAGCGAAAGCAATTGACAAGATTCAACATCAATTTATGATAAAAAACTCTCAACAAAATGGATATAGAAGAAAATTACCTTAACATAATAAAGGCCGTATATGACAAACTCACATCCAACATCGTACTCAATGGTGAAAAACTGAAAGCTATTCCTCTGAGAACAGGAACATGACAAGGATGCCCACTTTCTCCACTCTTATTCCACATAGTACTGGAAGTTTCAACCAGATCAATTAAGCAAGAAAATGAAATAAAAGGGATCCTAATTGGAAAGGAAGAAGTAAAACTCTCACTATTTGCAGATGACATGATTCTATGTATATAAAACTCTAAAGAATGCACCAGAAAAATACTACAAATAATTAACAGATAGAGTAAAATTACAGGGTAAAAAATCAACATACAAATATTAGTTGGATTTCTATACATTAATAATGAACTAGCAGAAAGAGAAATCGAGAATACAATCCCATTTACAATCACAACAAAAAGATTTGAATGTCTAGGAATAAATTTTACCAAGGAGGTGAAAGACCTATACATTGAAAACTATAAGACATTATTAAAAGAAATTGAAGAAGACACAAGGAAATGGAAGGATATTCTGTGCTCATGGATTAGAAGAATAAACATAATTAAAAAGTCCCATATTACCCAAATCAATCTACATATTCAATGCAATCCAAATCAGAATCCCAATGATATTCCTCATGGAAATAGAACAGAGTCTTGAAATTTATATGCAACAACAAGAGACCCTGAATAGCCAAAGCAGTTATGAGAAAAAAGAACAAAGCTGGAAGTATCACACTAGCAGACTCTAAAATATACTGCAAGCCTACAGTAATCAAAACAGCATGTCACTGGCACAAAAACAGACAAATGGATCAATGGAACTGAACTCAGAGCCCATAAATAAAATAATGCATCTATGGACAGCTAATCTTTGATGAAGTAGTCTGGAACATACAATGGAGAAAGGAGTCTCTTCAATGAATAGTGTTATGGAAAGTGGACAGCCACATGCACAAGAATAAAAGTAGACTATTATCTTACACCATACACAAGTTAACTCAAAATGGATTAAATACTTGAATGTAAGGCCTGAAACCATAAAACTTCTAGAAGAAAACATAGACAGTACGTTCTTTAACATTAGTCTTAACAGTATCTTTTTGAATACCACGTCTATTCAAGCAAGGGAGACAAAAGAAAAGAATAAACAAATAGGACTACATTAGACTAAAAACCTTCTGCACAGCAAAGGAAACTGTCAACAAAAAGAAAAGACAACCCACCAACTGGGAGAAAGTATTCGCAATTAGTAGATCCAACAAAGGCTTAATTTCCAAAACATATAAAGAACTCATGCATGTCAACAACAAAAATTCAACAATTGGATCAAAAAATGGGCAGAGGATATGAACATTTTTCCAAAAAAGGTGTACTGATGGACAACAGGCACATGAAATTTTTGATATTCAGCATCAGTAATTATTTGGGAAATGCAAATCAAAACTACATTGAGATATCAACTTATGCATATCTGAATGGCTATAATTAACAAGACAATAAATAACAAGTGTTGTTTTATGGTTAAGTAGTATTCCATTGTGTATACCACGTCTTCTTTATCCATTCATTTGTTTATGGACCTTGAGGCTATTATGCTAAGCAAAATAAGCCAGAGAAAGAGAAATACTGTATGATTCCACTCATATGTGGAAGACAAACAAACGCACAGATAAGAAAAATAGATTGATGGTTACCAGAGCAGAAGGAGAGGGGGGTTGAGTAAATGGAGTAAAGGAGCCTATATGTATGGTGACAGACAAAATCTGGACTATTGGGAGTGAACACGATGCAGTCTACAGAGAATGTGAAATGTAATAATATAGGCCAATATGACCTCAATAAAATAAATAAAGCAAAAAAAATGTGCAAGTTATGTGTGATACATGTATTTGTGTATGTGGAAAAAATAAAAAAATAAAAGTGACAACCTACCATGAAAAGTCGTATTTTAGATTATCATTTATATTTATGTTTATCCCAAAAAAACTGGAGAGCAGGTTTTGATAAGGGTAAGAGAATATTAATTCAATGACAGTATCACAAATGACGTATAAGTAATATTTTTACCATTTTTTGGAACAGCAGACTGAGTCCATGTTTTTCATTCAGGTTTTTACCCTATATATCTATCATTAAAACGTAATAGAGGAAATATAGAAGATTCCTCTCGGTTTTATTTGTTTCTCCTTTTCTAGACCACTAAATTTTATCATGCCCGAGAGTTCATCCTTAGATAGGCCTCTTTTCTAGGTAGACTCACCACTCACTTCCTTCATGATCTCATTCTGTCTCATGAATTTAAAGATCATCTCTATGCTGAAGACTCAGAGATTTATACATCTTGGTAGGATCACCCTCTTGATCTGCAGACTCATATATTCAGCTGCCTGTTTGTTTGACACTTTTACACAATAACCTACTGAAATCACATCACTCCTCTTTTCAAACATTTAAATGGCTTCCAATTTTACTCAGAGAAAAGGAGCTAATGTCCTTAGAATAAACTACAAGACCCTGCATAATCTGCCACCCTCATGCCTTTCCCCTCATTACCTTTTTAACCTTGTTTCGTACAACTACCCCTTGCTCACTCAGCTCCAGCTATAGTGGCCTCCTTGTTGTTGCTTGAACACAACAGACAGGCTCCTACTTTAGGGTCTTTGCACTGGCTGTATCCTCTGCCTAGAATACTCTTTCCAGTACTCTGAGGAAATACTTCATCATCTCTAAATCTTTTTCTCAAATGTAGCCTTCAAACCTGACCAACTTTTTAAAATTGCAGTGTTCCCCATCACCACCCATGACTACCAATAACTTATATTCTACCCCTACTTTTTCTTTATTACATAGCACTTGTCATCTTCTAGTATACTATATAAATGATTTATTTTGTTTATTTTTTATTGTTTGCCTCCTCCTGCTAGAACATTGGCTCTATGAAGGCAAGGATATTAGTTCATTTTTTTCCACTGTTATATTCCAAGCACCTGGATTAGTGCCTGGCACAATAAATATTTGTGAATGAATAAATGTATTGACCAAATTAGCAGATCTACTGGGATTTAAGATAAGAGTTTACCCCAAATCCTATCAATGAACGGAAGTATAAACAAAGAACTTAGTTGAATTTCAACATAATTTACCTTTCAAGATGTTACAGGCTACTGTGGGCACCTTCTAAATTTAAGAACTAGGTAGGTAAACTGGAGTACATCCAGAAAGGAACAACTGGGATGGTAAAGTTGGCTCAAAACCATGTTACTAAAAGAATACTAGATCTATATTCTATAATAGAGGAGGAAAACGTCTAGACAAAATGTTAATTGACTTGCCAAGGTTATGATTCTTGTTTTAAAGCCATCACAAGGACAAAGGAATGGATTTGTTCTATTTTTTGTGAAGTGGTATTCCCCAAAATGTGTTCCAAGGAACCATAGTTCCAAAATATGCTAATATGTATCTCTGGAATAAAAGGATCCCATAGTCAATTAAGTTTGAGAAATGCTAGCTTAAACAAAGTTAAGTTGGTATCTTTACCATATGATTTCACAGAGGCTTTAATATACTGATTATTTTCAATTACCAAAGTTGGGGTGAAGAATATAGCACAGTATAAATATATTAAACTGCAAGACTTCTCATTTTTTTCCCCAAAGCATCTCATAAGCCTACTATTCTGCAGAATACCCGTTAGATGTAGAGGTCAAACATAAGACACATATGTGGGAATTATAAGGAGGCTGATTTCACACAAGTTAAGGAAGAATATCCTAACTGTTAAAAATGTAAAACAGCAGACTGTTCTCTTTTTTGAGATAGTGAACTCTGCCCATGAAAGTGTTTAAACAGATTAAATGGCAGCTTGTTAGGGATAATGTGGAGGGGGTTGTTGCATCAAACAGAAGATTGGGTACTCAGAGGTGATTTTTAACTGTGAATTTTTATTATTATATAATTATAAGACTGGATGGGATTGCCACTAAGACCCTATTGGCCATATCTAAAAAGAGCAGCACTCACATTATCAGCTACAGCGAGAGTCAATTTATTCATTCTCATTGATTGTCTCCTTCTAATGGAAAGGAGAATAATAAAAAAAAATATGGAAACGAAAAATGGTATTAAGGACCTGTTTTCTTTAACCTGCATGATAGGGTGCTTCAGAAAATTCTTAAACAGGACAACATTAATTAACTAGAACCTCACTACCTGTTAAATCCTAGCTAACAGAAGTGTTTTCTTTTTACCTTTTCTTTCTTTTCCTTTCCTCTCTTTTCCTTTTTCCTTCCTTGCCTCCCTCTTTCCTTCCCTTTCTTCATTCTTTCCTTCATTTTTATTTTTTCTATACTTCACTTTCAGCAAAAAGTGAAAACAAACTCAAACAATATCAGGACAATAATGCTGATTGACATAAAGCAACTTCTAATGTACTAGAACTGATATCCTATAGCTTCTATACCTCAGTATCTGGGGCTAAATGTTGAAAATTTGTAAGTTTAAAGATAACTTCAGTTTCCACAAGATGCTTACTTAAATAGAGCAAAATTCAATTAATCTACTTACTAAAGCAGGGTGAAAACAATTTCTTATAATGATAAAAGAATAAATAGGCCTTGTGGAAAAGGTAGGTACATTTTTTACTGAGTAATGCTTATCAATTTTTTTCCCACTAAAGTACACCTAAAGGCAGAGGGAAGTAAATAATTTTTCTGGAAGTTCTGAGAGCTTAACTTGAAGCAGACTGCTATTAGCATAAATGTCTTTGAATTCCAGTATCTTTTCTTTAAAATTTATGGAAATTTTCATTCTAATCCATATTACTGAAAAAATTAAATTTTCAAATAAGGAAGATTTTTCATATTTATATCACTGTTTCAGAGATCTCTAGCATAGCACTGCATAGCCAGGTTTCTTTAAAGAAAAAATACAATTTCTTCCATTTGAGGTGCACAACACTTTTGCTTTCAACAGGGTTAATGAATCACTTGTCCAGGATGTAATAAAAAAGGACTCTGTTATGGGTAGGAAATTAGATTCTATCAGCTTTAAAAACTACAGATTCTCAGATTCCACCCCAGCCTACCAAATTAATATTTCTATAAACTATGATCTGGAGATCTCTATTTTAAACAAGATTCCCAGGTGATTCTGATGTTTGTCCAGGTTTTAGAACCACCGTACTAGATAACTTCTAAGCTTCCTTCCAAATCTATCATGGTATGATTTTATACAGATTCTCAATAACAAATCTGAAATAGATAAGTGATCAGAATTTCCAGCCCCCATGGGTTATGATTAATTGAAGTTTCAACATACAAAATGGTCTTTATGAAGTCATTTTATAGTTTTAAAGACTTTTAAACTTTAATAATAGGATGCAGGCATAACAGAAACAATCTGAAAATGACATTTAAAGGCAAATTGAATTTTCTTTTTGCAGCTGATACAGATCTCAGTTGTGTGACTACAGAACATTGTTTATTACCATTTATCAGCAGATAGGAAATAAAAATTTTATTTGGTAAATTGTCTAATGTGGTTTACCTAACACTTTAATCAATTAGATTTTTTAATTATTTACTTTTTTATCATAGCTATAACAAACATTACTTGTTACTGATGTTTAAAGTGTACAAGAACTTCTTAAGTTTCTTAACTATGATTTTGTCTATGTTCTCTCAGATCTTTATTTTGGATTCTAATGTAGATAGTTTTTTCTATGGGAGATTCTACTGGCATTAAAGGAAACAGTACATTAGAGAGAGCTGAATTTTAAAGATTTTGTTTTTCCTTTTTCTCCCCAAAGCCCACCGGTACATATTGTATATTTTTAGTTGTGAGTCCTTCTAGTTGTGGCATGTGGGATGCCACCTCAACATGGCCTGATGAGCAGTGCCATGTCCACGCTCAGGATTCGAACCAGTGAAACCCTGGGCCACCGAGGATGGAGCATGTGAACTTAACCACTTGGCCACGGAGCCAGCCCCCAGGGAGCTGAATTTTAGAGATCTGAGTATAGAATTTTGAATGTGGATAGCACATGGATGCAAAATCTGTCGTTAGTCTTTTACATTAAGTGTCTTTGAAATAACTGGTTTGGTTATTTCTTGGTCTAATATCAAGTATCAAAGGGTCACAATCATTTTGATTTCTGATTTTTATGATTTTTGGACTATAATTTTTAAAATACTGAGCTGAATTTGACTTTTCTTTCTTTCTCTTAGGAAACCCCTTAAGAAAACAATACTTGACCTCTGCTTCAGTTATCTGGATTACTGTTGTAGCAGATGTTTTGTTGATTATTTCTTAGCATGGCTCATTACAACTGATTGGTTCTGCCCGAGATTAAACTGACCGTGGTACAAAGTTATTTCCTCATGTTAATAAATTACTAATTATAGGCTACTTTGTTCCTTAGCTGTTGCATGGGCATGCCTTAACTTTCAAGGGTGATAATACAAAGTGGTTTTGTAGTAGCGAAGAGACATCAGGCTCAACTCCAAAGACCACAAGGATAAGTGGAAATTTATAGCCAAGGAGCATGTTGGGGGACAGTGAATGAAAAATTATACATAGGAAACATCTGATGTATGGGGGGATTCTGGCTACTCTGACCTAACAGGATTCTTGCTGAAAGCAAGTCAGGGTGATCAGACACCCTGGGGGGTGGTGGAGGAAGAGGAACCTCATCAGATATCAAGAATGATCAGATATCGATGGTGGGGGATTTTGACTACACTGACTTAGCAAGGTTCTTGCTGAAATTGGACAATGTAGAGATAAACAAAGAATGCCCCCAAATCAGGGCCTCATTAAGAAGATAGTTTGGAGAAACTTGTCTAAAGTTTGTTCAAGGAGACACTTTTTGTCAGTCTCCTGTCTTGTTCAAGGAAAGAAGAGACATTCCTTTTTCCTTTGAACAATATACATCTATTTCTTGTTTGGTTGCCTTTTGTTCATTAAGGATCATTTGAACCATCTTTTGGGACTTGGTAGTAGAGGATACTTGCTGGATGATGTGAGCAGTCAAGCATTTACTACATGGAATTACTATGAAAATAAAATAAAAACAAATACTAACGGTGGGAAACGCAATTTCTCAGTCCAGAGGGTAGCCAACTGAGAAGATTTCTAGACTTCAGCTCAAAGCATACATAGATGGTGGACTGAGGATAGTGAAATAAGGATTGTGGCAATCTGAAAAATTTCCTGGCTTGGAGTGTGACTGTCTTTGGTGATAGCATTAGGTTTTCTGGTGAACTTTCTCAATGGAAAACACAGTAGCAGGCACAAAGTTTGCCCATGCATGATCTTTGTGATTTCTTTGAAATGTATGTCATGTTATCCAGCTTTGATTTGCAGGGCTTTGAGAAAAAGGTAATTTTAGTTCTCAGTGATGCCAAGTCAGGTGGGTGGGTGAAAAATTGAAAACATTAATTTGAAGATTTGTAGCCAGATACTCAAGGAAAGTAGACTTGAAAATCCGTATGGGTACTATTGTTTTACACTGAAATAAAATTCCTCTTTTACAGTCAGTCCCCTTGATTCTTGTTTATGAAAAAGTCTGGCCTCATTAGATGTGGCCTGATTATTTGCATAAGTGCAACAAAAATGGTAATTGACCACATAGGCATTTTTGAGTTGCTTTGCTGGGATTTTTTTTAAGCAATCTCAGATCAAACTTTTAATAGCCTTTTGAGGCTAGGAAGTCAAACAAGGAACTCACTGTCATGTTTTGCCTGCAATACCTATAGATTTGGATGAATTCCTGTCTTCTCAATGTTCCCAAAGTATCCCAAGGTTCTTGGGCCTGCCAGGAAGTGACCTTTGTCACTCATTTGTAAGGCTAGGAACTCTATAAACCAGTTTCTCAAATGGGGCTTTGTAAGCACTGGCTCCATAAAGTCAACCTTAGTTCCTTAAAACTGCCTAGTCATATTTGAAAATAAGACATTTCAGTTAAAGCCTCAATTATGCAACCAATGGGTTATGCAATTGTGTCCTGCTATAAGGACAACAGATTCTTTTTGAACTTATGCAAATAATGATGTTTCCATGAAAACAAGAATACTCAATAAGAGTTTCCAAATTCTAGAGGGATCAGGCAAGAAGAAAAGATAAATGTTTCACTTTTGTTTATAAGCATTTTTAGGAAAGCATTGGAGTAAAATGAAAAGTATCTGTGGATGACAAAATAAAGAACTTAAAATGGTCATGGTCAAAGATATGAGCATTCATTTGACAAGGGACTTTTATTATTTCTCTGACATACAGCAAGAAAAAATAACAAAATTATGACTGATAGCATGACACCAGGGAATATGGACAGCAAGGGGATTGATAAATTTCTAGGAACTTCATACAATTTACAAAATATCTATATTAATAATATTTATCCATACAAATGTAACATAAGGAAATTTAAGTTCCTCTTCTTATTTAACAATATTTTTTATCCAATTTATTATTTCACATAAACTTAATTATTTTTGAAATTTCTCTTTATGAGGTAAAGAAAAAATCTTCTGATTTTCCAGGGGCACTCTGGGAAGTTTCAAGGTCAGTTTGAGCACAAGAATATTTCATTTTGCATTTGAATTTATAAGGCAAATTGTCAAAAATGTAAAGAAACTTCATCTCTTTTAAAAGCAAGAAGTCTCAGTTCTCTTAAACGATTAAGGACATGATATAAAACACAGAAATTATCATGATAAGAGAAAGAATCTTGGTTTCCTAGGCAGATTTCTCAAAAGGTAAAGGAAAACCTTTTACAGTCTCTCATTAAAAGCTGGCCAATAATCCAAGAAAACTGTTGTTTTAACAAAGAGAAAACCAAATTCTAATTTTGCATCAGTGTACTTTCCATATTAAGGCTCATATTTTTTAAACTTATAAATCTGCTGAAATCTTAGCTTGACTGCATGAGATAGGATCTCTTTTCTGCAAACTTTTTTATAACTTTCTTATATCCATTCAATCTTTTGTCCTATGCTTTTCTTCTTTCTCATTCTGGAGTGAGTCAGGTTACTATAGGACAAAGTCACTCTCTTTTTCCCTTAAAAACATATCCCTCATACCATGTATATTTTTACTTATCAAAAACATATCCTACTTTCCTTGCATACTTTGCATACAAAGTTGTTTCTTATCACCCTCACTATTTCTAGTATTTTTAGTTACATATATGGATTACAGGTATTTTAGCAGTAATAACCTTTCTTTCACAAAGAAACCTAGGAAGTAGACAATTGTGACTTGTCTGTCACATACCAGGATTCCTTATGAGCAGAGTAAGAAATTTATGCATATACCATTTCACAATTTCTAGAGGCATACACTTCCTTACTGAATAATTTTCATATTTATTAACAAACCCAAATATATTTAGCTTCTCTATATCATATAAAGAAAAGATTCAAAAAGTATATAAATTTAAAGTTAGGTTCAGTAATTAGTGTTTCAGTAGTCTATATTGCTTGGAAATGGTCTGGACATTTAGTGAATACTTATTACTTAATTTAATTTAGCATAACTCAAAGGTTTCAAGTTACCAGAAAAATTTTGGATACTATTTTTAGGCAGACATATTATAACACCAAAAAAGGTGAGCCATCATCTCGATTTATTTTCCTGTTAAGTATTTTTAACCTTATTTCACTAGTAAACCCAGGTATAATAAAAATGTACACTTACACATACTTGAAGCTGGTAACTCAGAAGACATAGCTGTTTTTGTTAATCCAACAATATTAAACTGTTCTTAAAATATTTACTCAAATTGCATAAATGTGGAAAACATTTGGGGTAGTTTGTGTATTTTGGGGGCTTTTAGTAAGATTTAATTTATATAAGTGCCTGTTTATCTCTAATCCACTTTGAATACAACTCCTTTTAGGGATTTTCTAAATTAATTTGGTAATACTATCCCGAGGGAGAATAATATCACATATACATAACACACATACATAAATATACATGCATAAATATACAAACACATGTAGAGATTGTATAGATTACATTGTAAAATTTTAAGACACTCTCATCTTTGATATTTTTATTCAAATTGTGCTTCTGAAAAAATGGGACAGATTAAAGTTAACTACTCAATAGTGTAGCTTTTTTAGAATTAATATTTGTGGAGAAGACTTTTAAGATTTTTCTTTTGCCCTGATGTGTAATCTTATGGAAGCTATGGACTACATATTTTTTGGCTAAGGATACCTCTGGTGGCTATTTGGATGTCTCCAAGACCCATAAAGATTCAGTCCATTTCCATTAGACTTTTTCAGCCTTAGGTAGTTGATTTGGGGGGACCCTGTCTCCCTTGAGAACCTCCAATGGTGGAAAGAGGCCTGAAGTTCAAGTGATTGTTCTAAGCTGCACTGGGAAGGTAAAAGCCTGGCAGAGGTGGACATACAAACAGAGAGATGTAAGAGGTAGGGGTTTGAAGGTCGACATATCAAAGGATTCAAGGGAAAAGAGAGAAGATCAGGGTGGTAAAAGGAGGAAAGAAGAGTGGAAGCAACAGGAAAGGAGATCTTAAGTTTCCCTTTTCTCCACATCCTCTCCAACATTTGTTATTTTTGTCTTGGTGGTTATAGCCATTCTAACGGGTGTAAGCTGATATCTTAGTGTAGTTTTGATTTGCATTTCCCTGATATTTGATGATGTTGAACATCTTTTCATGTGCCTATTGGTTATCTGTATATCTCCTTTGGGGAAATGTCTGTTCATATCCTCTGCCCATGTTAGATCCAGTTGCTTCTTTTTGTTGTTGTTCAGTTGTGTGAGTTCTTTGTATTATTATGGAGATTAACCCCTTGTTGGATATATGCTTTGCAAATATTTCCTTCAGATTGGTAGGTTGTCTTTTCATTTTGATCCTGGTTTCCTTCGCCTTGCAGAAGCTCTTCAGTCTGATGGCGTCCCACTGTTTATTTTTCCTTTTGTTTCCCTTGTCCGTGTAGACATGCTATTTGAAAAAATCTTTTTAAGACTAATGTAAAAGAGTGTACTGCCTATATTTTCTTCTGGAAGTTTAATGGTTTCACATCTTACCTTCAAGTCTTTGATCCATTTGAGTTTATTTTTCTGTATGACAAAAGACAATGGTTGACTTTCATTCTTTCGCATGTGGCTGTCCAGTTTTTCCAACACCATTTCTTGAAGAGACTTTCTTTTCTCCATTGTATGTTCTTAGCACCTTTGTTAAAGATTAGCTCTCCTTAGATGTGTGGTTTTATTTCTGGGCTTTCAATTCTGTTCCATTGTTCTGTGTGTCTGTTTTTGTGCCAGTACCATGCTGCTTTTATTACTATAGCTTTGTAGTATATTTTGAATTTAAGGATTGTGATGCCTCCAGCTTTGTTTTTTCTCAGGATTGCTTTAGCTATTCAGGGTCTTTTGTTGCCCCATATGAATTTTAGGATCCTTTGTTTTATTTCCGTGAAGAATGCCATTGGGATTCTGATTGAGATTGCATTGAATCTGTAGATTGCTTTAGGTAGTACGGACATTTTAAGTATGTTTATTCTTCCAATCCATGTGCATGGAATATCTTTCCATTTCTTTATGTCATCATCTATTTCTTTCGGTAATGTCTTATAGTTTTCATTATATAGGTCTTTCACCTCCTTGGCTAAATTTATCCCTAGATATTTTACTCTTTTTGTTGCAATTGTAAATGGGATTGTATTTTTGAGTTCTCCTTCTGTTAGTTCGTTATTAGACTCTATAAGTGCAACTGATTTTTGTAGAGTTGATTTTGTACCCTGTAACTTTGCTGTAGTTGTTGATTATTTCCAGTAGTTTTCAGATGGATTATTTAGGGTTTTCTATATTTAGAATAATGTCATCTGCAAAGAGTGAGAGTTTCACTTCTTCATTACCCATTTAGCTTCCTTTTATTTCTTTTTCTTGCTTAAGTGCTCCAGCCAAAACTTCCAATACTATGTTGAATAAGAGTGGTGAGAGTAAGCGTGCTCGTCTTGTTCATGTTCTCAGGTGGATGGATTTCAGGTTTTCCCCATTGAGTATAATGTTGGCTGTGGGTTTGTCATATATGGCCTTTATTATGTTGAGGTATTTTCCTTCTATACCGATTTTATTGAGAGTTTTTATCATGAATGGATGTTCGATCTTGTCAAAGGCTTTCTCTGGGTCTATTGAGATGATTATCTGGGTTTTATTCCTCATTCTGTTAATGTGGTGTATCATATTGATTTGTTTTTAGATGTTGAACTATTCCTATGTCCCTGGTGTAAATCCCACTTGATCATGGTGTGTGATCTTTTTAATGTATTTGGCTTGCCAATAATTTGTTGAGGACATTTGCATCTATGTTCATCAGTGATGTTGGCCTGTAATTTTCTTCCTTTGTGATGTCCTTGTCTGGCTTTGGTATCAGAGTGATGTTGGCATCATAGAATCCACTAGGACGTGTTCTATCTTCCTCTATTTTTTGGAATAGATTGAGAAAGAGTAGGTAGTAAATCTTCTTTGAATGTGTGGCAGAAGTCTTCAGACAAGCTGTCTGGTCCTGGACTTTTATTTTTTTTCAAGGTTTTTGATTACTGTTTCAACCTCTTTGCTTGTGATTGTTCTATTCAGACTCTGTATTTCTTCTTGATTCACTTTTGGGAAATTGGAAGAGTCTAAGAATTTATCCATTTCTTCTAGATTGTCCAGTTTTTTGGCATATAGTTTTGCATAGTATTCTCTTATAATCTTCTGTATTTCTGTGGTATCCATAGTAATTTCTCCTTTTTCATTTCTAATTCTATTTGTTTGATCCTCCTCTCTTTTTTTCTTAGTGAGTGTGGCTAAGAGCTTGTCAATTTTATCTTCTCAAAGAACCAGCTCTTTGTTGCATTGATCCTTTCTAAGGTCTTTCTTGTTTCAATTTCTTTTATTTCTGCCCTAATTTTTATTATTTCTCTCTTTCTACTGACTTTGAGCTTTCTTTGTTCCTGTTTTTCTAATTCTGTTAGGTGTAGTTTGAGATTGCTTATTTGAGATTTCTCTTGTTTGTGAAGGTAGTCCTGTATTGCAATGAATTTCCCTCTTAGGACCACTTTTGCTGCATCTCATATGAATTGCTATAGTGTGTTTTCATTTTCATTTGTCTCCTGACATTTTTTATTTCTCCTTTAATTTCTTCAATGATTCATTGGTTGTTCAGTAGCACATTGTTTATTCTCCACATCTTTGTCTCTTTCGCAGCTTTTATCTTATAGTTGATTTCTAGCTTCATTGCATTATGGTCAGAAAGATGCTTGATGTTATTTCAATCTTCTTAAGTTTATTGATGCTTGCCCTCTTTCCCAATGTATGGTCTGTCCTTGAGAATGTTCCACTTGCACTTGAGAAGAATGTGTATTCTGCTGGTTTTGGATGGACTGTTCTATATATATCTGTTATGTCCATCTGGTCTAGTTTATTTTTAATTCCACTATTTCCCTGTTGACTTTCTGTCTACATGATCTATCCCTTGATGTAAGCACAGTGTACAGGTCCCCTACTATTATTGTGTTGTTGTTAATATCTCCTTTAAGGTATGTTAATAGTTGTTTTATGTACTTTGGTGCTGCTGAGTTGGGTGCATATGTATTTCTGTGTGATGTCTTCTTGTTGGAGTGTCCCTTCCATCATTATATACTGCCCTTCTTTGTCATTCTTTACCTGTTTTATCTTGAAGTCTACTTTGTCTGATATAAGTATGGCAACACCTGCTTTCTTTTGTTTGCCATTCGCTTGGAGTATCATTTTCCACCCATGCACTCTGAGTCTGTGTTTGTCTTTGGAGCTGTGTTTCCTGGAGGCAGCATATTGTTGGATCTTGTTTTTTAATCTATCCCACCATTCGGTGTCTTTTGATTCGAGAATTCAATCTATTTACATTTAGAGTGGTTATTGATATATGAGGGCTTAATGCTGCCATTTTATCACTCATTTTCTGGCTCTCCTGCATTTCCTTTGTTTCTCGTCTTGTGTATTTTGGACTACCCATTCTGTTAGGTACTTTTCGGTGATTGTTTTCATAGTCTTCTCCTTATTTATCATTTGCATTTCTGTTCTATTTATTTAGTGGTTACCATGAGATTTGTAAAAAAATTCTTGTAGATGAGATAGTCCATTTTATGATAGCCTATTATTTTCTCAGACTAAGCAAGCCGATTCCATCCCTTTCCTCTACCCCTTCTTAGTTTATAATGTCACATCTTATTCCATCTTGTGTTGTGAGTTTCTAGTTAAAATGACAAGACTTTTTTTGGTGTTTTCCTTCTCTTTATCTTTAATGTTATAATCAAATTTTT
Source organism: Equus quagga (assembly GCF_021613505.1). Lineage (NCBI taxonomy): Eukaryota > Metazoa > Chordata > Mammalia > Perissodactyla > Equidae > Equus > Equus quagga. The sequence continues at coordinate 60,680,427 of NC_060276.1, read as the reverse complement.
GCTAACCTCTTCTGATGGAGAGCTGCAACTTTCAAATTTTGTCTACCTATTTATCTCTTTGCTCAGGGCTTTGTAACCGCTTTCTTTTTTTTCAGGTATTAGGCCCTTCTTGAAGATTTCGTTTTTGTGGGGGTCTTGTGGTGATGAACTCCATTACCTTTTGTTTATCTGGGAAAGTTTTTATTTCTCCATAATATCTGAAGGATATTTTCACTGGATAGAGTATTCTTGGTTGTACATTTTTGTCTTTCAGAATTTTCAGTGTTTCATTCCACTGTCTCCTAGCCTGTAAGGTGTCTGCTGAGAAATCCACTGAAAACCTGATAGGCATTCATTTGTAAGTTATTTTCTTCTTCCTTGCTGCCCTTAATTTTTTTCTTTGTCATTGACTTTTACCAGCTTTACTACTATATTCCTTGGAAAAGGTCTTTGTATATTGATATCGTTAGGAGACATATTGGCTTCTTTCACTTTTATTTCCAGTTTCTTCCCAAGGTTTGGGCAGTTCTCAGCTTTTATTCCTTTGAACAAGCTTTCTGCTCCATTCTTATTCTCTTCTCACTCTTTAATACCTATAATCCTTATGGTGCATTTCCTCATTGAGTCAGACATTTCTCAGAGAATTTCTTCATTTCTTTTTAATCTTAGTTTTCTCTCCTCTTCCATCTGAAGCATTTCTATATTTCTGTCCTCAAAATTGCTGAGGTATTCCTCCATAACATCAGCTCTATTGTTCAGGGAGTCCTTATTTTTCTTAATCACATCTACTGTGGTTCATCTCCAATATTCTGATTGGTTCTTCCTTATAGCTTCAATCTCTTTTGTGAAGAAGCTCCTGATTTCATTGAACTATCTGTATTTTCTTGTAAATCATTGAAATTTTTTATGATAGCTCTTTTGAATTATCAGTTATTTAGATTATAGGTTTCTGTGTCTTTGGAATTAATTTTTGCATACTTGTTTTCATTCTGGTCTGAAGATTTAATATATTTTTTCATATTACTGGATGGCATGTATTTATGCCTCAACATAGTGGTAATATGTAGTTGCAGCTTCAACCTGCTGCCACTGGGAAGCAGTCAAGAGCTGCGTATTCTGAGCCTGGAGTAGTCTGTGGCTTGGCTCACAGCTGCTGCTTTTCTGGATCAGCTCATCTGGGGCACAGGATGGGTGGAGGGGTGCTTTCTTTTGCCTGCATGATCTCTGGGACTTCTCACTCTGCCCTTTTTGTGTGCTCTCCTGGGGCACTAGCTTGCTGACACCTCCATAATAGCTAGTTACCTATGTATGGGTCTTTCCCTAAGTCTATGAGGGACCTCAGAGAATGATAGTGTTCCCACTAAGGGCCTCCCCTTCCCCACTTTCCTCTCTGAGCTGTGCGCAGTCCCAACGTCAAATTCAGGCCATAGAGGAGATTTCGTTACCTCTTTTCACTTCATCCTTGAGTCCCGCACCTCTGCTTTCAGAAATGGGTCTCTCAGATGTCTTTTGTGTTGTGTGGATATCCTCTATTTGTATATAAATGTCTTTTTCATTGTATCTTACAGGGGAGAGTTTAAGGGGAGAGTAGTCTCTGCTGTGATGGTCAGTAATTAGCACCTTTTATTCCTCAGATATGATTAATGTTTCTCCATGCTCCAGGCCACCTTTCAAAGTAAAACCCCACAGAGCTCCTCCCTGTAGGAACTTTTCCAGATAAATGTGTCTATTTTTAATTTTTTGAGGAACCTCCATAGTGTTTTCCATAGTGGCTTTATCAGTTTATATTTCCACTAACAGCATGCAAACGTTCCTTTTTCTCCATATCCTCACTAATACTTGTTATCTCTTAACTTTTTGGTGATAGTCATTCTAACAGATGTGAGATAATATTTTATTGTTATTTTGAGTTTCATTTCCCAGTTTATTAATGATGTTGAGCATCTTCTTATGTACCTCTTGGTCATTGTACATTTCTTTAGAAAAATGTCTATTCATGACCTCTGCCCATTTTATAATTAGATTATTATTATTTTGCTATTGAGTTGTATGAGTACTTTATATCTTTTTGGATTTTAACAAAATATTTTCAGTTACATAGTTTGAAAATATTTTCTCCCATTCTCTAGGTTACCTTTTCACTTTCTTGATTTGTTCATTGTGTCTGAAATTATATACAAAGGAAATGAAAACACTAACTTGAAAACATATATGCATGCCTATGTTTAGTGCTGCATTATTTAGAATAGTCGAGATATGGAAACAACATAAATGTCAATCAATGGATGAATGGATAATTTGATATGTATATACCATGGAATATTATTCAATCATAAAAAATTAAATCTTGAGCCTGGCCCTGTGGCCGAGTGGTAAAGTTCTGCATGCTCTCCTTCTGTGGCCTGGGTTCATGGGTTCAGATCCTGCATGCAGACCTACTCAACTCACCAGCAATGCTACGGCAGTAGCCCACATTCAAAAGAGTAAAACTTGGCACAGATGTTAGCTCAGGGCTAATCTTCCTCAAGCTAAAAAAGAGGAGGGTTGGCAGTGAATGTTAGCCCTTCCTCTGCAAAAAAAATCGAGAAATCTTGTTTTTGCAACAACATTGATGGATCTTGAGGACATTATGCTAACTAAAATGAGCTAGAGGATCTTGGGTTTTTTTTTTCTTTTATCCATACAGCTACTCTATGTCTTTTGATTGGATAATTTAATCCATTTACATTTAGAGTAATTATTGGCAGTTAAGAACTTACTTATGCCATCTTCTTCATTGTTTTATGGCTGTTTTGTATTTTCCTTGATCCTTTCTTCCCCATTTGTTGCCTTCCTTTGTGAATTGATGATTTTCTGTGTTGGTAAGCTTTGATTCCTCCCTCTTTATATTTTTTTAATCTACTCTAGGATTTTGCTTTGTGGTTATTATGAGGCTTACGTAAACATCTCATAGATATAACGATCTATTTTACACTAATTACCATTTAACTTCACTGACATACCAAAACTTTACCCTTTAACCTTCTTTTTATGTTTTTGATGTCACAATGTACATCTTTTTATACTGTTTCCATTAACAAATCATTATAATTATAGCTATTTTTAATACTTTTGCCTTTTAATCTTTATATTAGACTTAAGGAAGTTAACACTCCATCATATTACAGAATTTGTGTATTCTGAATCTGAATATATGCTTACATTTACCTGTGTGTTTTATATTTTCAAGTGTTTTCATGTCACTAATATGTGTTCTTTCATTTCAGCTTGAAGAACTCCTTTGAAGTTTCCTTGTGAGGCAGGCTTAGTGGTGATGAATTCTGTCAGCTTTTGTTCATTAAGGAAAGTCTTTATCTCACCTTCATTTGTGAAGGACAACTTTCCTGGGTGTAGTATTCTTTGTTGGCAATTTCTTTCTTTCAGAACTTTGAATATATATTCCATGCTTTCTTATCCTAAAAGGACTCTGCTGAGAAATCCTCTGCCAGCTTTATGGGGGTTTCTTTGAATGAGATAATACTTTTCTTGCAGATTTTAAAATTCTCTCTGTCTTTGATTTTAGAAAGTTTTATTATAATGTGTCTTGGAAAACATTGTTTTGGATTGAAATTTTGTTTTGACGTAATAGCTTCGTGTACTTGTGTTTCCAAGTCTTTCCCCAGTTTTGAGAAGTTGTCAACAATTATTTCTTTAAATAATATTTTGACACTTTTCCTCTCTCTTCCTTCTGTGACTCTGATGATGAGTATATGTTTTCTTTTGATGGACTTCCCATGCATCTCATAAGTTTTCTTTGTTCCTTTCCTTTTCTTCTTTTTCCTGGTCTTCTGATTGGATAACTTCAATTGATGTCTTCTAGCTTACTGATTCGGTCTTCTGCTTGTTCAAGTCTGCTGTTGAAGGTTTTTATTGAATTCTTCAGTTCGACATTGTATTCTTTAGCTCCAACATTTTTTAGTTTTTTTTTTATGTTTTCTTTTTGTTGAACTTCTCATTTTGTTCTTTTATTGTTTTCCTGATACCTTTATGTTGTTTATGTGTGCTCTCTTATGGCTTTCTGAGCATCTTTAAAACAGTTATTTTGAATTCCTTGTCAGGCAATTCCTGGATTTCCATTTCTTTGGGGCCTGTTTACTGGAGGTTTACTGTATTAGTAGAGTCATGTTTCCCTGATTCTTTGTGATCCCTGTGACCCTGCATAGGTATCTGTGCCTTTCAACAAGCAGTCACCTCTTCCAGACTTTATGAACTGGTTTCAGCAAGGGAATACTTTTGCCTGTGGGTAGGGGCACTCTGGAGAGTGCTGTGACCCTGCATCTAGTAGTGCAGCATGTCAAGTGTAAAGGTATGTTTTGGCACCAGTTCTGGGTGTGTGTGATGTCTTTCAGATCAGGCTGCTGGGGTCCACAGCACTGACATCTGTGTAGTCCTTGGTGAGCAGTTCAGCAGGTCTCCAGTGTCTTCAAGGGCTGTTGGGATCCTCGGAGGGTGCTTCTTGGCCCAGTGGCTAGAGACCATGGCAGACAGCATTGGTGGCCAGAGCTAACAATGTGCACACACCTGGTTGTGGGGGACAGCTGCAGGTGCCTATGTTGTCTCTGCATCAGAGGCCAGTTGCAGACATACACATATTTGTGAGGCTCAAGACAGGCAGCAAGGGCTGGGGCCAACTATAGACTCACTGGTAGCTGTGGGTGCCCTGGCTTTGTTGTACTCTCTCATGCTACCCAGACTCCCTCTGGTTGTGTGCACTGAAATGGGGCCAGTGATAGGGGTTGTGCTGAGGATACACAAGGTGCACAGATGGAGGGGCTAGCTGCAAGTGAGCATAATGGAGCAGGCAGTGACAGAAGACAGGGCCTGACCTGGGACCTTAAGCAGCTTCAGCGTCCCTTGCTGTTGATGTACTCATCTGTGTCTGCACAGTCTCCCTCCAGGCATGCACACTGCAGTGGAAGCTGGGGATAGATGTCAGACCTGGGGTGTGCAAGTGCACAGCTAGAGGGGCTAGTCCCAAGTGTGTGCAAAGTAGTGGGGGTCAGCTGCAAATTCTAGGCTGGCATCTTGTATTCCCACAGCTGAAGAGGTCTGAGTCAGTTGTCATTTCAATTCCTTGGCTCCAGTGGGGGCAGAAGGGTGGAGGAAGCAAGAAGGGCCTTGGGTGACTGGCATCAGTTAATGTGAATATCCCTGGGCAGAAATCTGGTGTAATATGCAGGGGGTCTGCAGAAGCTGAGTTGGAGGTTTCTTTCAGCAGGGGTAAAATGTGCTGGGTTTGTTTGCATAGCAGGTCACTGTGAACCATGATTTCTCTCCCTGCATGGCTGCTATTGATATCCTCTGCTTTTCTTCCTTGTTCCTAGCCATCTTTGTGTGTCTCTGCTTTGCTGTTCTGGGTGGAGTGAACCCAAAGTGGGGCCTTCATGTGGTGCCCTACAAGGCCAGGGAAGCTGATCATTCACCTCACTCTTACTTTCCTGGAGAGGGGAACTCTTTCTATCTGGGAAGTTCCCTCTTGATACTGAGCAGTGCTGGCTTAAGGGGTGGAATGATGCAGGTAAAATTAAGCTCTCTTCCTTTACTTCTTGTGTGGTTATTCACAGAATTTTTGTTTCACAGTTTTGATAAAGAAAATCTTAAGTGGACGCTAGAGTTCTCCCAGAGCTTTTTTTGTTTGCAGATAGCTGTTTAATTGTTGAATTTTGTTGGGGGTGGAGGTTGGGTTCCTCTAGTTTGCCACTTTGGTCTCATTTATTGTGTTAATGTGGTGTATTACATGGTTTGATTTTTATAAGTTGAACCATCCTTGTATTTCAGGAATAAATCCCACTTGGTCACAGTGTATAATCTTTTTAATGTGCTGTGGAGTTCACTGTGCTAGTATTTTGTGGAGGATTTTTACATTATCCATCAGGGACATGAATCTGTAGTTTTCTTTTCCAGTATCTTTGCCTGGCTTTGGTATTAGGGTTATGTTGGCTTCATAGAATGAGTTTGGAAGTGTTCTCTCCTCTTTTTTGGGAAGAGTTTGAGGAGGATTGATATTATTTTTTTTCTTTAAATGTTTGGTTAAATTCTCCAGTGAAGCCGTCTGGTCCTGGGTTTTTCCTTGTTGGAAGGTTTTTGGTTATTGATTCAATGTATTTTGCAGTTATATGTCTGTTCAGATTTTTTATTTCTTCATGATTCAACCTTGGTAGGTGTGTATTTCTAGGAATATGTCCATTTCATCTAAGTTATTTAGTTTGTTGGTATACAATTGTTCATAATACTCTCTTATATTCCTTTTATTTTTGTAAAATTGGTAGAAATGTCCCCTCTTCATTTGTGATTCCAGTTATTTGAGTCTTTTCTTTTTTTTCTTAGTCAGTATAGCTAAAATTTTCTTTTTACTAATCAGCCTGGCCTCATAGCTTAAAGTCTCCTCAGGCATTTTCTTGGCATGCATATTCCTTGAGCCTGTTCATGGGCTTTTTTTCCCAATTCCCTTGTATACACAGTTGTTTTTAAACGCTTTAATTTCCCTAAGAGTCTAGACCCTGCTTCTTCTCAAGGCATTCTCTGCAGGTATAAAGTTCTCCCATAGTTTTCACATGCCAGTGTACCCTCCACTGCCTGTAGTGTCCTCCATCCTCATATCCAAAGTATGCCACCATTCCCATCAACACTCCAAGTCAGATTAGACAAAATCCAATCCCTCATGAATCCTCAAGGAAAGACAGAATATTGTAAGCAAGTCTCTTTCCATTCTCTCCTAAGAGAGGGACAAAGAATTGAGTGGCTCCTTCTCTCCATGCCATGGCATGCTTTAGAGAGTGTGGGGCAAAGGCAAGCAAAAATACTCAAAGTTTCCTGCAACTTTGAGTATGCCTTTTTCTTCATTGGTCTTTCACTTTGTTGCTATAGATTCTTGACTGATTTCCAGAGCTCTCAGAAAGCTATTTTGATCAGTCTGCTGTTGTATAGTTGATATTTTTATGGAGATACAAGGGTCTGGAGCTTCTTAATCTGCCATCTTGCTCACTTTGTACTTTTTGATTAGATGCGAGATACTGTGATTTTTATCCTTTTGGATGCTCAATATTTTGTGTTCTTGTATTACTGAGCTTTCTTTAAGATATATTTAAACAACTTTTAAACTGTTTCATGTTTTTGTTTCTTGTTTTTTCAAAATTTATTAGGTGGAAACAAAGCCATCTTTTTTTTCTAGTACTAAGCATTTTCCACTACAGAGACAAAACTCTCCTGAATACTACATCAAATTCTCCCAAATAATGAAGTTTTTTACTCTGCCTGGTGAGAATGCGTAGTATTTCTGACCCTGTTTGAATGCTAGGCATTGCTACCTGCAATACTTTAATTTAGTTCTGTCCTCAGTCTTGTGTAGTTTCTTCACATTCATGTGTTGATTATTGTTCTCCTGAATATTTGATCAGGACCCTCTGTAGATCTCTTAAATTTCTCTCTTTGTGTGGTTATCTCCTCTTTAGTACTTTGTTCTGTGCTTGCTCATCACTTTGGTCTTGCCTGATTTTCAGCTCTATGTCTTTAACTCAATGAGTTCATCAAACTCCTTCTCAGTTTTCATTCTTGCATCATGACCTGGAAACTCAAGGAAGTAAACTGAGACAATTTTTAAATTTATTTTATTTGTTTCAAGTTTATCAGAGGTCACTATCCTTTGTTGCCTGATGCACAATGTCTTGGAAAGCATTGTTTCATATATTTCTGTCTTTTATCTTTTATGTGTTTCTCATTGGGACAGACATGTGTTGCCTAGTACTAAGTCACTGCTAGAAGTAGAAGTTCTCATTTAGATTTTACTTAATCTTAGGTAGTACATTTTCAAATTTATGTTTACACAAATATATTAAAGAGATCAGCTATGGTATATGTACTGAGAATCTAACAAGTGCCCATATGTATGCTAGGATCGACTGGAGATGGAGTGGTGGGAAGAGAAAATATGTGCTGCAAATGTCATGCTTTTAGTGAAACTTCCATCTAGTAAGAGCAAATGGAGAAAACATTTAAAGAACCATATAAAATAATTTGCATCAGGTTATAAATGAACAACGTGAATTCTAAATGCTATAGAAATTAAGAGGTGGGAAAGATCAATGTGAACTCTTGTGGTCAAGGGGTGGTTTCAGTGGAATGAGGGGGCTTTTCTTGGCCCTTGAACAATACACATACCTTGGAATAGTAAGGAGAATAGAAAATTAGGGCTGAATTTTGTTAATTGCCAATATTTAATGTGTAGTAGAAGAAATGTAGACTTTTAAGTTAGACAAATCTTGATTCAAATCTAAGCATCAGTATGTTTGTGTCATATTAGGAATATTATTTAACTTCTTTGTGTTTTAGTTTTCTAATATTTAAAATGATACAATTAAAGCTATCTTACAAGTGTTTTCTGAAGATTAAATGAGATAACTTTTGAAATAAAAGGCCTTACACATAGTAGACATTCATCAAACTTAGTTTCTGTTTTTCCATGAATACAAAATGTTAGTTCCATGAGCCCATGATTCATCTACAGAGAGTGTGACTTGGAATTTCCCTATAATATAGTAACTGATTCTAGTCATGCCCTGATTTTCTCAAATTATAGTTACTTTATTTACTCATATAAAGAGTAAGTGTTTGATGAATGTGTACAAACTCAGTTTCTTGATTCTTTTTATAAAATATATTGGGCATCTCTGAATATCTTGTTCAGTGCAGTGATATGTACCATCATTTTACAATTTTAATTAGGCTCTTTTCAAATCTGAATTTGTTATGGTCTGCCTTTGGTATGTCAGTATTTCCCCCATAGATAGGCAAAATTACGCAGTGTAATTACAAGAATGCAATAAAAGTATTCCCCACCCCCCCAATTGCTGTCTTATATATCTGTTGCTAGTCTTATTTAATTTAAAGTGTTGCTCTCAACCAAAGAAACTTCTGGATGATATAAGCAGATTCCTCTGCTACAGAAACACCCTTTCCTATCCTCCAGAGCCAGACCAAGTCCTATACGTCCTTCAATTCTCACCATCTATTCCCAAATATTTGGCCCAAATTTAGCTCTCTCTTATCTTCATTTGACGTCTCCATTAAATCAATTAGTTCTCGATTATACCATCTATTTTCTGACGGAAGTTATCCAATGTGTATAAATTCAGTCTCTTCAATTACAGTGTTAGTTTCTCTCCTCTTTTCTTCCATGGCACATTTGTTCCAAATGCAGGGTCAGGAGATGAAGATGGAGTTTTCTTTCCCATATGAGACCAAACAAAATATTACACATACATAAACACACATATATGCACATGCACATAACAAATAAATCTATAAATACATTTATATGTACATACATGTGTGAATATATATTTAATGTTTCTTCCCAACATCAACAAGACAAGGATGCATGAAGTTTTCCACTTTTTTAGCAAAATCTTTCTTCAGGCTAACTTATGAATTATTTTCCAGTTAAATATACAATGAATGACCATTTTTACTGCATTAATACCACATTTATTCTTTAATAAATAATAACCTAGTAAAATGGGAGATGTGGAGAGAGGGTAGCCATAAGTTTCTAGATAAGATTTCCTGAAGCAGATTTGTTGAAAAACCATTCACTGAAGAAATAATTTATCCAAGGAGTAATCCAGGTAATTTAATAAATTTTCTTATATATATTTTAGAAATTGTTTCTTTTTTATTATTTAAGACATGTATAGAATTTACAAAGGTTGGTTTGAAAAAGGCCTGTGGGACACCAAAAATCCAGAATTCTGAGGCCTTCAGACTTTCTGCTTCTTTATTTCTGTTCTCCCTGCCCTTGGTCAATTAAAACTTTGAAGACTTATTCAAACACTGTTAAAACTATTTCATCTAGGGGGGCTGGCCCCGTGGCCGAGTGGTTAAGTTCGCGCGCTCCGCTGCAGGCGGCCCAGTGTTTCGTTGGTTCGAATCCTGGGCGCGGACATGGCACTGCTCGTCAAGCCATGCTGAGGCAGCGTCCCACATGCCACAACTAGAAGGACCCACAACGAAGAATATATAACTATGTACTGGGGGGCTTTGGGGAGAAAACTGAAAAAAAAAAAAAAAATTTTTAAAAAAAAAAAAAGTTTGAAAAAAAAAAAAAAAACTATTTCATCTAGTATGAATTGTTGTACTATTGTAAATGGTTAAGAGGAAATTTTTTAAATGAATAAATTTAGTAAATTAGTTCTTGGTGATTATATTTCTTTTTCTAAACATTTTTTCCAGTTTTATTGAGGTATAATTGACATACAGCACTGTTATATCTAATGTGTAAAGCATAATGATTTTACATATATGTATATATATTGTGAAAGGATTACCATGATAATTTTAACATCTATCTTCTCATATGGATACAAAAAAATTTTAAAAAGATTTTTCTCCTTTTGATGAAAACTCTTCGGATCTACCCTCTTAATAACTTTCAAATATACCATATAGCAGTGCTAATTATGGTCATCAGGTTGTATATTATGTCCTCAGTACTTATTTATCTTATAACTGAAAGTTTGTATCTTTTGACCACTTTCGTTAAATTCCCCAAACAGCCATGCCGTACCTCTTAACCACACATTTGATCTCTTTTTCAAGAAGTGTGACTTCTTTTTTAGATTCCACATATAGGTAATATCATACAGCATTTCTCTTTCTCTGTCTGACTTATTTCACTTAGTGGAATGCCTTCAAGGTCCATCCCTGTTAAAATGGCAGAATTTCCTTCTTTTCATGGCTGAATAATATTCCACCATTTATTTATCCATTCTTTTGTTGATGGACACATAACTTGTTTCCATGTCTTAGCTATTATAGATAATGATGCTATGAAAATGGGCGTGCAGATATCTCTTTGACATAGTGTTTGCATTTCCTTCAGATACATTCCCAGAAGTATAATTTTAGGATCCTATGGTAGTTCTACTTTTAATATTTTGAAGAAACTCTGTACTGTTTTTTGTAGTAGATGTATCAATTTACAATCCCACAAATTGTGCACGAGGGTTCTCTTTCTCCACATCCTCACCAGCATTTATCTCCTGGTTTTTTTTTTTTTTATGATAGCCATTCTAACAGGCATGAGGCGATATCTCATTGTGGTTTTGATTTGCATTTCCTTAATGATTAGTGATTTTAAACACCTTTTTGTGTACTTGTTGCCCATTTCTATCTCTTCTTTAGAAGAATGTCTCTTTAGGTCCTTTGCCCATTTTTAAATTGGATTATTTGTGGGTTTTTTTTTTGTTATTGAGTTGTATAAATTATTTATGCATTTTGGATATTTACCCCTTATCAGATATCTGATTTGCAAATATTATCTCCAATTCTGTAGGTTGTCTTTTCATTTTGTTGATCATTTTTTTTTTGCTATGTAGAAACTCTTTAGTTTGGTATAGTTGCACTTGTTTATTTTTTATTTTGTTACCTGTGTTTTAGGCATCATACCTAAAATTTATTGCCAAGACCCATGTCAAGGAGCTTTTATCCTATATTTTCTTCTAGTTTTATGGTTTCTTGTCTTACATTTAAGTGTTTAACCCATTTCAAGTTAACTTTTGCGAATGGTGTAAAATAGGGATTTAGTTTTATTCTTTTACATATGAATATCCAATTTTGCCAATACCATTTATTGAAAAGACTGTCTTTTCTCCATTGAGTAGTCTTGGTCCCTTGTCAAATATTAGTTGATTTTATATGCATGGATTTACTTCCGGGCTTTCAATATTGTTCCATTGGCCTATGTATCTGTTTTTATGCTAGTATCATACTTTTTTGATTACTAAAGCTTTAAAATATAGCTTGAACTTAGGAAGTGTGGTACTTTCTGCTTTGTTCTTCTTTCTCAAGATTGCTTTGGCCATTTGGGGTCTTTTGTGTTCCATGTGAATTGTAGGACTGTTTTTTCTACTTCTGCAAAAATGCCATTGGAATCTTGATAGAGATTGCATTGAATCTATAGATGTTTTGGGGTAGTATGGACATTTTAACAATATTAATTCTTCCAATCTGTGACAGGGAATACCTTTCCATTTATTTGTGTCTTCTTTGATTTATTTCATCAATGTCTAATAGTTTTCAGTGTAGTTTTCACATCCTTGGTTAAATTTATTCCTGAATATTTTATTGTTTTTGATGCTATTGTAAATAAAATCATTTTAAATTTCTTTTTCAGATAATTCATTGTTAGTGTATAGAAGCACTACTGATTTTGTATGTTAATTTTGTATCCTGCTACTTTATTGAATGCATTGGTTAGATCTAACAGTTTTTTTGAGGAGTCGTTAGGATTTTCTCTATGTAAGTCATGTCATTTGCAAATAGAGGCAATTTTACTTCTTCCTTTCCAATTCTGATGCCTTTATTACCTTTCCTGGCTGATTTCTCTAGCTAGGACTTCCAATATTGCGTTGAAAAGGAGTGGTGAGAGTGAGGACTCTTGTCTTGTTCCTGATCTTAGTGGAAAAGATTTTAACTTTTCACCATTGAGTATAATGTTAGCTGTGGGCTTGTCATATATGCCTTTAATTATGGTAAGGTACATTTCTTATATACCTAATTTAAGAGTTTTTATCATGAACAAATGTTGAATTTTGTCAAATGCTTTTTTGCATCTATTGGGATGATCATACGATTTTTATCTTTCACTCTATTAATGTGGAGTATCACATTTATGGATTTGCATATGTTGAACTATCCTTGCATCTCAGGGATAAATCCTGCTTGATCATGTTGCATGATTCTGTTAATGTGCTGCTGAATCTGGGTTTCTAGTATTTTATTGAGAATTTTTGCCTCCATATTTATTAAGAATATTGGCCTATAGTTTTTTTCTCTTGTAGTACCTTTTTATGGCTTGTTATCAAGGTAATGCTGGCTTTGTAAAATGAGTTGAGGAGTGTTCCTCTCTTTTTGATTTTTTGGAAAAGTTTGGGAAGGATTGACATTTATTCTTCTTTAAATGTTTGGTACAATTCACAAATGTTTGGTAAAGCCATCTAGTTCAGGGCTTTTCTTCACTGGGAAATATTTGATTACTGATTCAATGTCCTTACTAGTAATTGGTCTATTTTGTCCTGATTCAATCTTGGTAGATTGCATGTTTATAAGAATTTTTCAACTCTTCTAGGTTGTACAGTTTATTAGTATATAATTGTTCAGAGCTTTTCATGATCCTCTGCATTTCTATAATATTATTTGTAATATCTCTTTAATTTCTTTTTTTGTATATTTTTCTTATTGCATTAACATTGGATTATAACATTATATAGCTTTCAGATGTACATCATATTTTGAATTCTGTGTAGATTACATCATGTTCACCACCCAAAAACTAATTATAGTCCATCACCACACATGTGAGCCTAATCACCCCTTTTGTCCTCCGCTCTCCCCAGTTGTGCTATGGTAAGGACCAATCCAATCTCTGTTGCTATGTGTTTGTTTGTCATTGTTTTTATCTTCTACATATGAGTGATATTTGACTTTCTCCCTCTGACTTCTTTCACTTCACATAATACCGTCAACGCCCGCCCAAGTTGTCACAAGTGACCGGATTTCATCATTTCTTACGGCTGAGTAGTATTCCATTGTGTATATATACCACATATTCTTTATCCATTCATCCCTTGATGGGCACCTAGGTTGCTTCCAAGTCTTGGCTGTTGTGAATAATGCTGCAATGAACATAGGGGTGCATATAACTTTATGAATTTGTGTTTTCAAGTTCTTTGAATAAATACCCAGCAGTGGAATAGCTGGATCATATGGTAGATCTATTTTTAATTTTCAGAGGATACTCAATAATGCTTTCTATAGTGGCTGCACCAGTCTGCACTCCCACCAGCAGTGTACGAGGGTTCCCTTCTCTCCACAGCCTTTCCAATACTTGTTGTTCCCTGTCTTGTCAGTTATAGCCATCTGACTGGAGTGAGGTGACATCTCATTGTAGTTTTGATTTGCATTTCCATGATAGATGATGAAGTTGAACATCTTTTCATGTGCCTGTTGGCCATCCATATATCTTCTTTGGAGAAATCTCTGTTCAGATATTTTGCCCATTTTTTAATTGGGTTGTTGGTTTTCCTGTGGTTGAGATGTATGAGTTCTTTGTATATTTTGAATATTAACCCCTTATCTGATATATGGTTTGCAAATATCTTCTCCCAATTGTTAGGTTGCCTTTTCATTTTGTTGAATGGTTTTCTTTGCTGTGAAGAAGCTTTTTAGTTTGATGTAGTCCCATTTGTTCATTTTTTCTTTTGTTGCCCTTTCCCAGTCAGACATAGTACTTGAAATTATGCTGCTCAGAGCGATGTCAAAGAGTGTACTGCCTATGTTTTATTCTAGAAGTTTCATGGTTTCAGGTCTGACATTCAATTCTTTGATCCATTATGAGTTGATTTTTGTGCATGGTGTAAGGTAATCATCTACTTTCATTCTTTTACATGTGGTTGTTCAGTTTTCCAAACACTATTTATTGAAGAGACTTTCCTTTCTCCATTGTATGCTCTTGGCTCACTTGTTGAATATTAGCTGTCCCTAAATCTTTGGGTTTATTTCTGGGCTCCCTCTCCCATTCCATTGATCTGTGTCTGTGTTTTTGTGTTAGTACCATGCTGTTTTGGTTACTATGGCTTTGTAGTGTATTGTGAAACCAGGGAGTGTGATACCTCCAGCTTTGTTCTTTTTTCTCAGGAATCCTCTGGCTATTCGGGGTCTTTTGTTGTTCCATCTAAATTTTAGGATTCTTTGTTCTATTTCTGTGAAAAGTGTTGTTGGATCTTTGATAGGGATTGCATTGAATCTATAGACTGCTTTAGGAAGTATGGACATTTTAACGATGTTAATTCTTCCAATCCAAGAGCATGGAATATCTTTCCATTTTTTTGTGTCTTCTTAATTTCCTTCAACAATGTTTTATAGTTTTCCGTGTACAGATCTCTCACCTCCTTGGTTAAATTTATTCCCGGGTATTTTATTCTTTTTGTTGCAATTGTAAATGGGATTGTATTCTTAATTTCTCTTTGTGCTACTTTGTTGTTAGTGTATAGAAATGCAACTGATTTTTGTATGTTGATTTTGTATCCTGCGACTTAACTGTATTCATTTACTATTTCTAAAAGTTTTTTAGCAGGTTCTTTAGAGTTTCTATATAAAATCATGTCACCTGGAAAGAGTGACAGTTTCACGTCTTCTTTTCCAATATGGATCGCTTTTATTTCTTTTCCTTGACTGATTTCTCTGGCTAGGACTTCCAATACTATGTTAAATAAGAGTGGTGACAGTGGTTATCCTTGTCTGGTTCTTGTTCTTAGAGGGATAGCTGTCAATTTTTCTCCATTGACAATGATATTTGCTGTGGGTTTGTCATATATGGCCTTTATTATCTTGAGGTATTTTCCTTCTATACCCATTTTATTTAGAGTTTTTATTATAAATGGATGCTGTATCTTGTGAAATGCTTTCTCTGCATCTATTGAGATGATCATGTGATTTTAATTCTTCGTTTTGTTAATGTGGTGTATCACATTGACGTATTTTCAGATGTTGAACCATCCCTACATCCCTGGAATGAAATCCACTTGATCATGATGTATGGCTTTTTTAATATGTTGTTGGATTCGATTTGCTAGTATTTTGTTGAGGACATTTGCATCAATATTCATCAGTGACATTGTCCTGTAATTTTCTTGTTTTGTATTGTCCTTGTCTGTTTTTGGTATCAGGATAATATTGTCTTCGTAGAAGGAGTTAGGAAGCCTACTCTCTTCTTCAACTTTTTGAAAGATTTTGGGAAGGCTAGGTAATAAGGCTTCTTTGAATGTTTGGTAGAATTCACCAGGGAGGCCATCTGGTCCTGGACTTTTATTTTTCGGAGATTTTTGATTGCTGTTTTGATCTCCTTATTGGTGCTTGGTCTATTCAAATTCTCTACTTCTTCTTGGTCCAGTTTTGATAGGTTGATGGTTCTAAGAATTTATCCATTTCTTCTAGATTATCCAATTTGTTGGCGTATAGCTTTTCATAGTATTCGCTTATCTTTTGTGTTTATGGGTTGTCTGTTTTATTTTCCCTGCTTTCATTTCTGATTTTATTTACTTGAGCCTTCTCTCTTTTTTTCTTGGTGGGTCTCACTAAAGGTTTGTCAATTTTGTTTATCTTTTCAAAGAACCAGCTCTTGGGTTCATCATTTTTTTCTATTTTTTTTAGTCTCTATTTCGTTTATTTCTGCTCTGATTTTTATTATTTCCTTCCTTCTGCTGATTTGGGGCTTTGTTCTTCTTTTTCCAGTTCCTTTTGACTCACTGTTAGACTGTTTATTTGGGATTTTTCTTCTTTGTTGATGTAGGCCTGAATTGCTGTAAACTTCCCTCTTAGCACCACTTTTGCTGTATCCCACAGATTTTGGCATGAAGTATTTTCATTTTCATTTGCATCCAGGAATTTTTGATTTTTACTTTGATTTACTCAATGACTCAATCGTTGTTCAGTAGCATTTTGTTTAATTTCCACATTTTTGTGGCTTTTCTGATTTTCTTCCTGTAGTTGATTTCTAGTTTCATAACTGTGGTCAGAAAAGATACATGGTATTATTTTGATCTTTTTAAATTTATTGAGAATTGTTTTGTGGCCTAATATGTGATCAATCCTGGGAATGTTTCATGTGCATTTGAAAAGAAGGTGTATTCTGTGGTTTTTGGATGGAATGTTCTATATGTATCTACTAAATCCATCTGGTCAAATGAGTTGTTTAAAGCCAGTGTTTCCTTATTGGTCTTCTGTTTGGATTATCTATCCATTGGTGTAAGGGGAGTGTTAAAGTTCCCTACTATTATTGTGTTACTGCGTAGTTCTCCTTTTATGTCTGTTAATAATTGCTTTATATGTTTAGGTGCTCCTATGTTGGGTGCATAGATATTTACAAGTGTTATATCTTCTTGTTGGATTTTTCCCATTATCATTATGTAGTGCTCTTCTTTGTCTCTTGTTACAATTTTTCTTTTAAAGTCTGTTTTGTCTGATATAAATATTGATATCCCCACTTTCTTTTTTTCTCACATTTTATGGAATATCTTTTTCCATCCTTTCACTTTCAATTTGTGAGTGTCTTTAGGTCTGAAGTGTGGTCTCCAGTATGAAGCATATATATGGGTCTTGTTTTTTTATCCAGTTGGCCACCCTATGTCTTTTGATTGGAGCATTTATTCCATTGACATTTAAAGTAGCTGTTGGTAAACATGTTTTTATTGCCATTTTGTTACTTTTTGTTCTGGATGTTTTAGTAGTTATTCTCTGTTCCTTTCTTTTCTCTTGCTCTTTCCTTTGTGGTTTGGTGATTTTCTTTAGTAACATGTTTGATTTCTTTTTTTTTTTTATTAATGTTATGATAGATTACAACATTGTGAGATTTCAGTTGTACATGTTTGTTAGTCATGTTGTGGGTACACCACTTCCCCCTTTGTGCCATCCCCCCACCCCCCCTTTTCCCAGGTAACCACCTATCAGATCTCCTTATCAATATACTAACTTCCACCTATGAGTGGAGTCATATAGAGTTCGTCTTTCTCTGACTGGCTTATTTCGCTTAACATAATACCCTCGAGGTCCGTCCACGTTGTTGTGAATGGGCCAATTTTGTCTTTTTTTATGGCTGAGTAGTATTCCATGGTGTATATATACCACATCTTCTTTATCCAATCATCAGTTTCTGGGCATGTAGGTTGGTTCCACGTCTTGGCTATTGTAAATAATGCTGCGATGAACATAGGGGTGCAACGGACTCTTGAGATTTCTGATTTCAGGTTCTTAGGATAGATACCCAGTAATGGGATGGCTGGGTCATAGGGTATTTCTATTTTTAACTTTTTGAGGAATCTCCATACTGTTTTCCATAGTGGCTGTACCAGTTTGCATTCCCACCAACAGTGTATGAGGGTTCCTTTTTCTCCACAACCTCTCCAACATTTGTCGCTCTTGGTTTTGGATGTTTTTGCCAATCTAACGGGTGTAAGGTGATATCTTAGTGTAGTTTTGATTTGCATTTCCCTGATGGTTAGCGATGATGAACATCTTTTCATGTGTCTCTTGGCCATATTCATATCTTCTTTTGAGAAATGTCTGTTGATGTCCTCTGCCCATTTTTTGATCGGGTTGTTTGTTTTTTTGTTGTTAAGCAGTGTGAGTTCTTTGTATATTATGGAGATTAACCCTTTGTCGGATAAGTGGCTTGTAAATATTTTTTCCCAATTAGTGAGCTGTTTTTTTGTTTCAATCCTGTTTTCCCTTGCCTTAAAGAAGCTCTTTAGGCTGATGAAGTCCCATTTGTTTATTCTTTCTATTGTTTCCCTTAACTGAGGAGTTATAGTGTCTGAAAAGATTCTTTTGAAACTGATGTCAAAGAGTGTACTGCCTATATTCTCTTCCAAAAGACTTATTGTCTCAGGTCTAATCTTTAGGTCTTTGATCCATTTTGAGTTTATTTTGGTGTGTGGTGAAAAAGAATGGTCAATTTTCAATCTTTTGCATGTGGCTGTCCAGTTTTCCCAGCACGATTTGTTGAAGAGACTTTCTTTTCTCCATTGTAGGCCCTCAGCTCCTTTGCCGAAGATTAGCTGTCCATAGATGTGTGGTTTTATCTCTGGGCTTTCAATTCTGTTCCATTGATCTGTGGTCCTGTTTTTGTACCAGTACCATGCTGTTTTGATCACTGTAGCTTTGTAGTATGTTTTGAAATTGGGGATTGTGATTCCACTGGCTTTGTTTTTCTTGCTCAGGATTGCTTTAGCAATTCGTGGTCTTTTGTTGCCCCATATGAATTTTAGGATTGTTTGTTCAATTTCTGTGAAGAATGTTCTTGGGATTCTGATTGGGATAGCATTGAATCTGTAGATTGCTTTAGGTAGTATGGACATTTTAACTATGTTTATTCTTCCAATCCATGTGCACGGAATGTCTTTCCATCTCTTTATGTCATCATCAATTTCTTTCAAGAACGTCTTGTAGTTTTCATTGTATAGATCCTTCACTTCCTTGGTTAAGTTTATCCCAAGGTATTTTATTCTTTTCATTGCGATTGTGAATGGGATTGAGTTCTTGAGTTCTTTTTCTGTTACATCATTGTTAGTGTATAGAAATGCTACTGATTTATGCACGTTAATTTTATACCCTGCTACTTTGCTGTAGTTGTTGATTATTTCTAATAGTTTTTCTATGGATTCTTTGGGGTTTTCTATATATAAGATCATGTCGTCTGCAAACAGCGAGAGTTTTACTTCTTCGTTACCTATTTGGATTCCTTTTATTTCTTTTTCCTGCCGAATTGCTCTGGCCAGCACCTCCAGTACTATGTTGAATAGGAGTGGTGAAAGTGGGCACCCTTGTCTTGTTCCTGTCCTCAGAGGGATGGCTTTCAGTTTTTGTCCATTGAGTATGATGTTGGCTGTGGGTCTGTCATATATGGCCTTTATTATGTTGAGGTACTTTCCTTCTATACCCATTTTATTGAAGGTTTTTATCATAAATGGGTGTTGGATCTTGTCGAATGCTTTCTCTGCATCTATTGAGATGATCACGTGGTTTTTGTTTTTCATTTTGTTGATGTAGTGTATCACGTTGATTGACTTGCGGATGTTGAACCATCCCTGTGTCCCTGGTATAAATCCCACTTGATCATGGTGTATAATCTTTTTGATGTATTGCTGTATTCGGTTTGCCAATATTTTGTTGAGGATTTTTGCATCTATGTTCATCAATGATATTGGCCTGTAGTTCTCCTTCTTTGTATTGTCCTTGTCAGGTTTGGGGATCAGAGTGATGTTGGCTTCATAGAATGTGTTAGGGAGTACTCCATCTTTCTCAATTTTCTGGAACAGTTTGAGAAGAATAGGTATTAAGTCTTCTTTGAATGTTTGGTAGAATTCTCCAGAGAAGCTGTCTGGTCCTGGACTCTTATTTTGGGGGAGGTTTTTGATTACCGTTTCTATTTCCTTACTTGTGATTGGCCTATTCAGATTCTCCATTTCTTCCTGATTCAGTTTGGGGAGATTGTAGGAGTCTAGGAATTTGTCCATTTCTTCCAGGTTGTTCAGTTTGTTGGCATATAGTTTTTCATAGTATTCTCTTATGATCTCTTGTATTTCATTGGTATCTGTTGTGATTTCTCCTCTGTCATTCCTAATTTTATTAATTTGCAATTTCTCTCTTCTTTTCTTGGTGAGTCTGGCTAAGGGTTTGTCAATTTTGTTAATTCTTTCGAAGAACCAACTCTTTGTTTCATTGATCCTTTCTATTGTCTTTTTTGTTTCAATATCGTTTATTTCTGCTCTTATTTTTATTATTTCCCTCCTTCTACTGACTCTGGGCTTTGTTTGTTCTTCTTTTTCTAGTTCTGTTAGGTGTCGTTTGAGGTTGCTTATCTGAGCTTTTTCTTGTTTAGTGAGGTGAGCCTGTATTGCGATGAATTTCCCTCTTAGGACTGCTTTTGCTGCATCCCACATGATTTGGTATGTCGTGTTCTCATTTTCATTTGTCTCCAGATAAAATTTGATTTCTTCTTTAATTTCTTCAATGATCCATTGTTTGTTCAGAAGCGTGTTGTTTAGTCTCCACATTTTTGCACCTTTCTCTGCTTTTTTCTTGTAGTTGATTTCTAGTTTAATCGCATTATGATCAGAAAAGATGCTTGATATTATTTCAACTCTCTTGTATTTATTGATGTTTGCTTTGTTTCCCAAAATATGGTCAATCCTTGAGAATGTTCCATGTGCACTTGAGAAGAATGTGTAACCTGCTGTTTTTGGATGAAGTGTTCTATATATATCTATTAAGTCCATCTGGTCTAATTTTTCATTTAATTCTATTATTTCCTTGTTGATTTTCTGTCTGGATGTTCTGTCCATTGGTGTTAATGGTGTGTTGAGGTCCCCTACTATTATTGTATTGTTGTTGATGTCTTCTTTTAGTTCTATTAAGAGTTGCTTTACAAATTTTGGTGCTCCTGTGTTGGGTGCGTATATATTTATAAGTGTTATGTCTTCTTGGTGGAGAGTCCCTTTTATCATTATATACTGTCCCTCTTTGTCTTTCTTTACCTGTTTTGCTTTGAAATCTACCGTGTCTGATATTAGTATAGTGACACCTGCTTTCTTTTGTTCATTATTAGCTTGGAGTATTGTTCTCCATCCCTTCACTCTGAGTCTGTGTTTGTCTTTGGGGCTGAGGTGTGTTTCCTGGAGGCAGCATATTGTTGGATCTTGTTCTTTGATCCATCCTGCCACTCTGTGTCTTTTGATTGGGGAGTTCAATCCATTTACATTTAGAGTGATTATTGAGATGTGGGGGCCTACCACTACCATTTTGTGTCTTGTTTTCCGGTTTTCTTCAATTTCCTTTGTTTCTCGTCCCATGGTTTAATCTGTTCTGATGAAGAGCTGCTACTCTCTGTTGTTGTCCTTCTACTTATCTGCTCTGCTCTTGGTTTTGTAACCCCTTTCCTTTTTTGGATTTTTCAGGAATGAGGGTTTTCCTGAGGATTTCCTGAAGAGGAGGTTTTGTGGCAATGAACTCCCTTAATTTTTGTTTATCTGGGAAAGTTTTTATTTCTCCATCATATTTGAAGGATATTTTCGCTGGGTAGAGAATTCTCGGCTGTAGATTTTTGTCCTTCAGATTTTTGAATATATCATTCCACTCTCTTCTAGCCTGTAAAGTTTCTGCTGAGAAATCTGCTGATAGCTTGATGGGGGTTCCTTTGCAGGTTAGTTTCTTTTGCCTGGCTGTCCTTAGTATTATCTCCTTGTCGTTGACTTTTGCTAGCTTCACTACTATATGCCGTGGAGTTGGTCTTCTTGCATTGATAAAGTTTGGAGAGCTATTGGCTTCTGTCACCTGAAGATCCATCTCTCTCACCAGATTTGGGAAGTTTTCAGCCATTATTTCTTTGAATAGGCTTTCTGCCCCTTTCTCCTTCTCTTCTCCCTCTGGTATACCTATAATCCTTACGTTGCATCTCCTAATTGTGTCTGATAATTCTCAGAGAGTTTCTTCATTTCTTTTTAGTCTTGCTTCTCTCTCCTCCTCTGCCTGCAGCAATTCTATATTGCCATCTTCCAAATTGCTAATTCTTTCCTCCATATTATCGGCCCTACTGTTCAGAGCATCTAGATTTTTCTTAATCTCCTCTATTGTGTTCTTCGTTTCCAATATTTCTGTTTGGTTCTTCTTTATCGTATCAAACTCTTTTGTGACATAGCTCCTGAACTCGTTGAGTTGTCGGTCAGAATTCTCTCTTAACTCATTGAGTATTTTAATGATGGCTGTTTTGAAGTCATCATCATTTAGGTTATATATCTCATTTTCTTTGGGATTGTTTTCTGTGTCTTTGTTATTTTCTTTCTGTTCTGGAGATTTAATGTATTTTTTCATATTGCTTGATGTTGTTGATTTGTGCCTCTGCATGGAGATAGAGTTTAGTTGCTCCTTTCACTTGTTTCAGCTGCTGCGGTGGGGGAGCAGCTGTTTATACTGCACCAACCAGGAACCCTGTCCGCAGTTGCTAACCGGGCCTGGGCCCCTCCTCGTAGTCCCAGTGGTCCTTTGGATTCCCTCCTCTGCCATGGGGGCCGTCATAGGGAGGCTTCAGGCTGCTGGTGCCTACTGTTGCAGCCCACCTAGATGTGCTCCCTCCTTGGGGTCTGCAACGGTGTTATGGACTTTTCCAGCAGCCAGGGGTGGGATCACTTATATTTGTCGCTCTGTTGCTGTCGACACCCACAAAATCTCACTTGTCCACTATGGGTCACAGGAGAGCTATTGGCATCTTCTACAGTCCGTGGTTAGTTCACCTAGCTATGCTGCTTTTATCCCGGGGTCTTCCAGCCTTGTGGCTGCCGGCTGGGTGCTTTCTACTAGTGCTGTGCAGAGGCTTTCCCTGAGGCTGCTGTGAGCCTGTAGGGTTTCCCCCTAGGCTATGGAGCTGGGTCGCTGGAACTGCCCCCAGCCCCAGTCCTGTTCCCCAGGAACTAGGGGGGGCCTTTGCCCTGTCTTGGGGGGATAGCCGGAGATCCTGATTTCAGTGGTAGCTAGTCAGCTGCTACCCTGCCTAATATTCTCCTCTCTGGGACCCTCCCGGTATTGTGGATGCTGGGCGTGGCCCCTCCGCTAATAGCAGACAGAGAGTTTTGTCTGCTGCCCAGGCAGAACTCTGGATCTTCCCCTCTGGGGCGTGGAGCGGGCCTCTGGAGCTTCACCCAGCCCCAGTCCTCTCCAAGATCTCCGGCAATCCCTAGCCCCACGGGGCGGGCAACGGCAGCTGGAGGTCACTTCGCCCTCTGGGATTCTCTCCGGGACTTTCCTGGAGTTGAATGCTGGGCATTGCCCCTCCGCTAATGGCAGACAGAGAGTTTTATCTGCTGCCCGGGCAGAACTCTGGAGCTTCCCCTCCGGGGTGCAGAGCCGGCATCTGGAGCTTCCACCAGCCCCAGTCCTCTCCAAGATCTCCGGCAATCCCTACCCCCACAGGACGGGCAACGGCAGCTGGAGGTCACTTCGCCCTCTGGGATTCTCTCCGGGACTTTCCCAGAGTTGAATGCTGGGCGTGGCCCCTCCGCTAATGGCAGACAGAGAGTTTTGTCTGCTGTC